>NC_077227.1:91877234-91956454 GCF_027887165.1 Monodelphis domestica
TGGAGTTGTAAACTGATCCAACCATTCTGGAGGGCAATTTGGAATTATGTGCAAAGGGCTTTAAAAAAAACTGCCTGCCTTTTGATCAAGCCATACCACTGTTGGGTTTGTACCCCAAAGAGATAATAAGGGAAAAGACTTGTACAAAAGTATTTATAGCAGCACTTTTTCTAGTGGCAAAAAGTTGGTTGGAAAATGAGAGGGTGTCCATCAATTGGGGAATGGCTGAACAAATTGTGTAATCTGATGGTGATGCAATACTATTGCGCAGAAGGGAATAATGAACTGGAACAATTTCATGTGAATTGGAAAGACCTCCAGGAATTGATGCAGAGTGAAAGGAACAGAACCAGAACATTGTACACAGAGATGGATACACTGTGGCACAATTGAATGTAATGGATTTCTGTATTAGCAGCAATGAAATGACCCAGAACAATTCTGTGGGACTCATGAGAAATACTACTATCCACATCTAGAGAAGAAACTGTGGGAATAGAAACACAGAAGGGAAACATATGATCAATCAAGTGGTTTGATGAGGGTTTGGGCTTTAAATGATCACTCTATTACAAATATTAATAATATGGAAATAGGTTTTGAACAATGATACATATAAAACCCAGTGGAATTGCTCATTAGCTCTGGGTGGTAGGGAAAGAACATGAATCATGTAACCGTAAGAAAATATTCTAAATTAATTAATTAATTTAAAAAATCTATCTGCTCTAGTTGAAATTTTTTCTAAAGGTTACTCTCAATAGGTTTACATATTATTTTTATACAGATTTTGTAGAAGTAGGAAAGTAAGACATAATAAGTACAACTAATGGTATTTTTTGAGTTGCCTCATTTTCATAATAATGTGATCCATGATTTTTCAAAGAATTTGCTATCCTCCCTTCTTTTAGATTTTTTAAATATCAGACTCTCAATAACCTCCCAATTATTTGCCTTCATTATTTATCCCCTTTCTAGTCCCTCTTATTATCCTTGAATTTGCTTTTTCTTTTCTTTTGAAGTGCCCTTTCTACTTATTCCCATGTAGCACATGAGAAATTTTAATGCTAAATTCCAAATGTGATATTTTTATTATTAATAATAAATATGTTACTTTTAAAAGTTTTATAGGCAATTTCTATTTTTCATGTTTCATATTTACATGATCTCAGAATGATGTGGCTTAAAAGGCTCTCTTGCCAAACTTCCTTTAAATTTTTTTCCTTTCTATTATTTCTTTGTTGTATGAAGTAAAATGGTTTGTAATTTTTTAACATCCTCTTCCTTAAGATTTTGCAAATAAATATATGTTTTAAACTGTTGTTTCTTTAATTGCTATATTGATCCTCTTTATCCTGTTTTCTGGCTTTTTTTCTGGTTTTCTTGTTATGGAAGTTTCTAGGTATATTTTTAACTTTTTTTGGTAGCAATGGATTTTCATTTGTTCAACCACTTTTGGAAATGATGATAATCTGTGTCAATATCTGTGCCTTTATCCATTTCATATTTTAAGCAACTTTCTTTAATATATCAAGCAGGAATTATTTTGATTACATGCCATGCCATCTCACTTTTATTCGTTGGAATATAGTGTTAATTTTTATATTTTTTCTAACAAGTCAATGACCTACTGGTATATAGAGTACTAATTCAGAAATGATTCCAAAATTGGCAGTCATTCCTTGTCTTTCAAGATACAGTCAGTTTAACTTGCTTTGATATAGTTCAGTGCTTCTCATATTTAATGATATCTCATTCTTTTCTTGAAAAAAAATATTTATCATATTAAGTTTGAAACACTATTGCCTTTGATCCTGAGCCAAGTTTTACAATATTTGTTTGTTATTATTGTTGTTGTCCCTCCTTATGGCATTGAGTCCTTAACAAAATTCCTCTTAACTTCTTAGCCTCTGCAACAAAAGTTGACATGGTGAGCAAGAGTGTACTAGTAAATGTCTAACAACACTCTCTGGAGATGAGGAGGGAAGGAATGCACACATGACACACTTTTTAAGTTTAATTTTCATTATTAATATTTTCTCTAGCTCTTCCTTAAGTCTAGATAGTAGAAAAACAAGGAATCAAGACCTGGTTTGTAGTATTTGCCAATGCATATCAGTTCTCATGAGGCAGAACAAGCTAGCTTCAACACCTACACATACATAGACTTCATATGTCTTTGTGGTAGTCATTTACTTACACTCATCAATCATCAATAAGCATTCGTTAAATATCTACTATATAGCAGATAAGTCCTGGAGTAGCAAACAGACACACTCACATATACACAACACCTGCAAAAAAACATCCTTTCCCTCAAGGAACTTAAATCACCTCCCATGAAATAAATTTCTTTTCTACCTTTGGATGAATAATAAAACCAACACATCAATTCATTTATTTTCCACTCTCTATACAACTGTGAGTCATCTTTCTATTTAGATATGACTTCCTTATAGCAAGATATTGGCAAGGTTCAGTACCTCTAGTATAGGGAATCTTAACTCTTTTGTTCCATGGACCCTTTTGGCATGCTGGCAAAGCTTTCTTAGAATAGTGTTTTTAAATACCTAAAATAAACTTGGTAGGATTACAAAGAAAACTATTTATATTGAAATATAGTAATATTTATTTTTAATTTTATGAGACCAAACATAAGAATCCTTATTCTAGTAGTATATCAATTCAGTCACTGGAAAAGATAATACATTTACAGCATCCTTATTAATTTAATGTTTATAGATGGTCAAAACAGTTCTTAGCAATCAATTTCCTTTCCCACCAATCTGCTATCTTCATTGCTGAAATAGACTAGCCCCAGTATTGTTTTTTCCTTTGCATATCGGGTTACCATGACTAAAGAGTTCATCACCAAGTGCCCACTCTAAAGGGATGAATTTCTCTATTCTCGGTGAGGATGGTACTTGGAAAGTAGACACTCTGTCACTAGGGCTGCATTTGAAGTCCTTTTAATATGATCAGACTTACAACAGCTATCATTCCATCCTCATAGTCTTTGATAATTCAAGGTCCAATTCCTCAAACCCTCACAATGAGGCACAAAAGTAGAAATTTTGTGGAGGATAATATTGATACCATTAAAAATGGCTATCAAAAGAATATCAGTAACCTCAAGCTCTAGGTTTACTTTCTTGTCCCTATAAAATATTTATGAGACTGATCTGTATCCATATTGAATCTATCCTTGATGAAATGTGAAAAGAAGAGAATTTATTGGTTATTTTCTACAACAGAACCCATCTCCAGAGTAGCATAATTCAGTGAAATAATTTCATTGAAAGTTATTGAGACTTCAAGACACTGCTATGTTTATATGATATGAAAAAGAAAAGAAAAATAAAATTTAGCTTGGTCAAGCCAGAGACTTGCTTAAAGATTTTCTCCACCATGGAGTGTCATGCATATGTTAGGATAATAGACAATTTGCTGGTAAAAGCAATCTCAGAGATAACTTCAACAATCCTCTCATTAGCAATATCAAGTGAGGTATAAAAGAAGATACATGGAGACTGACCAAAAGTGGTCTTTCATAGAGCCCTTATGGAAGAGGGAGCTCCCATTATTCAGGGGTTCTTAACTTGCAAGCCTCCAAGGAGTCCAAAGATAGACTTCAGGAGACCTATGAACTTGGATGGGGGAAAAATTATATCATAATATCAATATAATTAGTTTCCTTTGTAATACTACTACATATTTCATTTTATACACTTAATTTTTTTTTAAAGATCCATGGCCTTTACCAGGCTACCAAAGGAATCAATGACATAAAAAGGTGAAGATCTCTTATAATGTCCAGTTCAGATGAACCATTTATGGATGATATTTTGTATCAATCCCCAGAATATCATAAAGTTTACTTCATGAGATCCATGGCCCCTCAATGTAAATTGACCTAAAAATCCATACCAAAAGAATCAAAAAGATGAAAAATGCCTAAACATCCCAGCTATGATACATAGTTAGATGGTCAGTCCATTGGGTTAGGACATTAGTACATGTATGTACTATATGGGGAGCCAGAGACCTGGTTTCTAATCCTGACCCTGAGACCAACTCATTGTATATTTGGGGGCATGTAATTTCAAATTCCTAGTCTTTGGGGGTTTTTCATCTATAAATAAAGGGATTGGCTTGAGTGACCTCTAATAGCTACTGCCTTATGGGATTGTTCTGAGGATCAAATAAGATAACACAACTGAAGTGTTTTGAAAACCTTAAAATACTATACTAGCTATTTTCTAAATGCTGGCTATCTTATCTTTTATATGGACATTTTTCTAGGTGGTTAGGGAGTACCACAAGTAACATAGCACCAAGTCTGCAGTCAAGAAGATCAGAGTTCAAATCTGGACTCTATCTGCCTCAATTTCTTTATTTGAATAATGAAGATAATAATAATAGCATCGGTCTTACAGAATCATTGTGAAGATTAAATAAAATAACAAATGTGGGGTGCTTTGTAAGCCTTAAATCACCTACATAAATGATTTCTATAATTATTATACAAATTTAATTAGCAAAATCCTTGCCCTCCCTATACACTGGCATTCCTGAGAATTATGAATAGCTGAATTCATGTGGGATTTGGTGTGGAGTGTCAGCATTGCCTTAAACAAACCCCAGGCAGCTCACAAAAGGGATGCTAAAAACAGCTGAAACAGCCTGGGCAGCAAGCCTGGGTCACTGTTGAATGAGGCCACTCTGGTGTCGACGGCTGCCACACAAGTCCAGCTGCACCTAGACGCCACCCACAGCGATTATTTTTTGTCTGGGATTTTCACTTTGATTGATGGATGCAGAGCACAGAAGGTTTATATTTTAAAGGCAAAGGGAGGGGACAAGAAGGGGAAAAGCAAGAAGCTGGGATGCCGAGGGTTATGGTAAAGATTTAGTGATAGCAGGAAAATCCAGCTATGTTAAAGTGGAGAGGCAAAAAAATAAAGGTGGAAAACTCAAGTAGTGGCAGCAGGACAAGGGGCCCTTGTTTAGAGACACTATTTCCTGGACAGGCTGGTATTCTTGCTTGGAAAGGGCTGTTTGGGGTTTTATTGGAAGTCATAAAAAAGGCAGAACTGGTTATGAAACATTTTAAAATGAAAAATGCTTTATAAATGCCTAAACAATGATAATATTATTATTAAAAGCTTTAAAGAGACCTTGTCACTCATTGTATGACTGGCCTTGCAGGGGCCCCCAGTGACCCCTTAGAGGATTTGAATTTTGCCCCCTTACATATTCGGAATTGGCTTAAAATCACCCTATCACCCTAGGCCAGTGCTAGAGAGCACAGTACCTAGCACATAGTAAACACTTGATGAGTGTTCAATTTTATTATTGTCATTAGATAGGCACAAGCAACCCTGTTTCTCTGAATTAGTCGGCTCTATTCGATCCTGTTCACAATGCGCTTACCACAATGCCTGGCACACAGTAGGCACTTGATAAATTTTTGTGGACTATTGACTGTTTACAGAGATGGGAAAGTATTCAGAGATCATTCAGTCTAACCCCCTTATTTTACAGATGAGGAAACTAAGGTCCAAGAGTAGTTGTTTCCTGCTTTTCCCATAAACTTTCATTCCCCATTTTCTTCTGGATTTTATAATCTAGTTTGCTTATGACACTCTGGACCTTTGAGTAGGACTTGGAGTCGCCAGGGACAGAAGCCTTGATTGTCAACTAGCATAGTTCAGAATGCAGATACAAAAAGCAAGGAATTCTTTTTATGGATGGTCTCTTTCTGCATTTCGATGCAATTAAACAAATTTCTATTCAGGTCCGACGCCATGTTCATCATTGTGCTGAGACTTAAAAAAAACCCACCAAGTCCTTGCCCTCAAAAAGCAGGGAAGTAACACATATACCAATAAAGAAATATAAAGAGATTGGGGTTGGGACACTAACGAGTGTCCAGAGGGACCTGACATATTACGTGTCACTTAAAATGAACTTTGAGGGAAGTATGGACTCCAGGAGGCAAAGGTGAGGAAGAAGAGCACTCCAAGCATGCAAGACTGCTTGTGCAAAAGGGAAGAGTTTGGAAATGGAATGACTTACGTGGGAGATATCAGACAGACAAATTTCCCTGAATGGGTATGAGAGAGAGTAATATCCAAACAGACTGGAAAGATAGGTAGGAGACAGATTTAAAGGGTTTAAATGCCAACCAGGGGTTTATATTTTATTGTAGAGATGCTAGGTAGCCATTGAAATTCCTCAAGTAAGACATCAGTATGGTGAGACATCCTATAGAAATAACAAGTTGGTAGTTGTGTAGAGGATAAATTGGAGAGAAGACCAATTAGGAGACTTTGAAATAAGTAATCCAGGATGAGAGCCTGAACGTTCTGCCCTCAATCTCTGTCACTAAATCACTGGTGGGTTCATGGCAAGAGGGATGGGATATTTTCTGGTAGCAAAATAAGAGGAGCTATAGAGAGAAATGTGCTTTGGGGAGGAAAGGAAGGGATGTGGTCTGTCAGCCATTATGCCCCCAGTCTCTCTCTCTCTCTCAATCTCTCTCTCTCTCTCTCTCTCTCTCTCTCTCTCTCTCTCTCTCTCTCTCTCTCTCTGTCTCACTCTCTCTCTCTCTCACTCTCTCTCTCTCTCACTCTCTCTCTCTTTAAATATTCTGATACTTTTTAGAGAAGTCAAACTCAACTCAGAGGAATTAGTAACCCTAGATTCCTGGGTTTAAACCCCAGTAGTGCTGTTCTATCCTTTCATTCTTCAGAGTTGCAATAGATTAAAAACACATGGCATTCGCTTTCAGAATAGGGGTCTGTTGCCCAAGTCTGTATGTAGGGTATTGTAAAGTTGACCTCTAGTAAGCCATTCTTGAGTTTTAAATAGGTCATATTGTAAATGGGCTCTGTGAACTAGGAATATCAATTAAATGAAAAGATGACCATTCTCTTTGCCCACTAATTTTTACTCCCAGCTAACATACTGTGTGATAGCTAACCATTCGACCCAAGGGAAATATACTGAATCACTTCAGAGGAAACTTGAAATTCCCTAGAGGGGCCAGATCTGGGTGAAGGTCAAGTGCTATTTCTGTCTTCCTTTCTACTTTCCTTTTGGGTCTTCAGAGCATATAGTTTGCTTTAATCTATTGTTTCTAGACTTTCTTTATGGACTTACTTCTCTTTATAATACTTTTTAGTCACATATATTTAGAATTAATAGGGATCCATCTACTTAAATTGCTTTATTATTTTATGAGAAAACAATTGAGATACAAATAGGTTAAGGAAATTATCCAAGGTCATATAAGAAATGTAAAACAGGATTTGAACTCGGACCCTCTGGCTCCAAAGGCAGTTCTCTTTCTAGCATCTTATTGCCTATATGTCAGTCTCCGTGGACTGACAGCCTGATCTATGATCATGCAGTTGTCCTGTTTTATTTTTTCCTTCTCTCAGCAGTCTGAGCTTCTTTGCCTTCATCTAGCACTTGTGATCCTGGCCCTCTGTTTAATTTCACAGCTCCTTTTTTTATTTCTGATCCTATCTGTTCTGGCCAGGACTTTGTCCAGCCTCACAGAATGTGTCGATTTTATAGAGCTGCCGAGTGACTAGGTGGGAGGTAAAGAAGTGCTCCCCATGGAATGGATTTTGCCAGCAGCAATGCCAGAGTTCTTAATACTGCTGCAAGCAGAACAGCGGGAGTGGAGAAATGCATTGTGTAAATCCTCCCCTTGCTGTCTGCCAAGCTAGAAAGCATGGCCCGTGGAGCAAAGATGGAAAGAAGGAGATGCCGGGACATTCATGCTTTCTTGGTTTGTCATGAAACCAGCTCCTGAGGGACCTACCATAATTCTATTGTGTGGCAAAGGAAACAGGCCAGCCAAATCCAAATTTCTCAAAATCCATGGATTTGGGATCTAAACATTATGAAGAACCAGAGGGATGGAGAACAAAGCTGAGTTTGACATAATGAATAGAAAACAATAATCATTGCTTCAGTAAAAAAAAAAAATAGCAGAAGCTGCTTCTCCCAAGCAGAACAAGGGTAGCAGGGAGGAATTGGAAGGCTTTCTAAATGCAAGAAATTATATATTCTTTCATTCATTTGACATATATGTATATGTATATATACATAAACTTTATATTTGTGAGAGGTAGCATGGTATAGTGGGTAGATAAAGCTAGTCTGGAAGTTTGGAAATCCTGGATTCAAGTTCTGCCACAGTTACATAAAATTGTGTGACCCTCCAAGACTCTAGGGTGCAGAGCAGGTGCCAATCTTCAGTGAGAAATGGAATTTCCTCAAGGGGGAGTTCCTTATACTCATGAAACAGATCTGGCCCTTTATTCCATTTTTTTCCATTTAGTACAAGATAAGTTTTCTTGGCAATATGATTTACATGTTTGAATGTTTGTGCTATAAATAAATGATGAATTCCCCATGAAACATTTGGCTTTACAGGTACTAATGAACAATGGATGATACTTTTAAGTGTCTGGACTTCATAACTAGCACTTCTGGTATGTGGGCTTGTGGAGCCCTTTTCAGGGCTGCTCATCCACCTTTGATGCCCTCTTCACCCAACTCTTACCTGCGAGGCTAAGAAACCGTAGCATGCCCATTGGCCACACACTGGTAAAACTGTCTCTACAAAAGAGCTAACCCAGGTTGAAGGTAACCAACAGATCTCAAACCCTTTCATGAGTTAGGAGGACTTCTATCCCAGGCATGTGAAGACTTCCCTTGGCCAAAAAGATGGATGAGAACAATTCATTTTAGGCCATGAAGGACTTAAAGCTTAGTTCAATTTTGGAGAAGCCAATGTTATGCACTGCATCTGAGACCACTGCCAGTTGTCTTGCCGCTAGATGTTGATGACTTTGTAAGAGAGAATGAGGCTGATGACTTTATGCAACTCTGCCTCACTACAATCCAATTTGTGAGCAAGTCAAGACATCACCTTGTGATTATTGGTCCTCTAGAAATGAATGATGAATAATGAGTCTCTGCCCTCTAAGAACTAGTGATTTAATCAGTGAGAGGGGTCTGGTCCTTCCTCTCCCAAAATTTGCAGTAGTAATGTACTAAGGCCTGGGGTATTAGTATTCATTTGGGGAATGTGAAGTCCCTATCCTCCAAGTAGTAATAATTTGGTCAATGAAAGGACTCAAGCACACAAATAATAGAAGAAGGTAATGTAGGATTAAGGTAGCTAGATGCCTTGGTGGATAGAGGGCTGGACCTGGAGTCAGGAACATATGAGTTTGAATCCAGACTCATACACTAGCTGTATGGCCCTGGACAAGTCACTTAACCCTGAGTGCCTCAGTTTTCTAATCTATAAAGTGAGTTAGAGAAGGAAATGATAAATCGCCCCCAATATCTTTACCAAGAAAATCCCAAATAGGTTCCCTACGAGTTAGACATGACTGAAATGTTTGAACAACTACTACAAAAGTATAGGATTAAAATCTTCTGAATAGTACAAATGGTCAAAGAGCATTTAAATTGTGAGTGGGAGAGGAAAAAAAAACTTCTGAATCAGAAGGACAGAGAAATCTTCAAGAAGGATAAAATATCAAAGCCCTGAGTCTAAAAGGAAGAGCAGGACAGAGTAGTTGGAAATGGAACCACGTGAACAAAGGGAGTAAAGGGATGGAAAAAGTTCAAGAGTGTGTTTGGGGTACTGTGTGTACACAACTTTGGACAAAATGGAAAGAAATAAGAAGGATAAGATGGCAAACGTGAGTTGGAGTTGTGGCCATGTTGTTTATTATATGACAATGCTTATTTTTTGGAGGATGGGGTGAGAAGGAAGTTGAAAGCATATACGTTTGCTGAAAAGTAGTTTACCCCTAAAGATCAGTAATTATGTTTTAATTCACAGTCTTGGACAGTGAACTGAGAGTTCAAGTGACTCACTTGCCTATGGTCACAATGTGTCAAAGTCAGGACTTGAACCCATGTTTGCCCAATTTCAGTGTTAAACGGTTTACAAAAAGTACTTCCAGCAATCATTTTTAGCAATTCCCACATTAGCTCTCTAATGTCTGTAGCATTATTGCCTTCATTTTATAAATGAAAGCTGAAAATGGGCATGTGATTTATTCATAGTAACACTCCTGGCTAGTAGCCATGCAGGGATTTGAACCATAGTCACCCCAAACCAAATTCAGTGGTTTTCGCCTCTATACTCCAACTGCTGCCTGTGAAAAATCATGTTCCCAGAAAATTTAGCAAGAGTTGTTGGGCCTTTCCCAAATGTCTTCATGTTATTTGGGGCTATTATGAATCAAACTCTTTTCCAGGTATGGTTTCTTTTCATGTTTGTTTTACTAAATTAATCTGGATTGATTTCATGCAATAGGAATGCAATCTTGGCAGCAAAATAGCATATCTTGCAAGGTAATGTCAGAAGCTCTGTACAATCAGAGAACAAACATCATTTGATATTGTGGTCAAAACTTAGCTATTGTTTGCTTTAATTCCCTATTGCTTGTTTTAAATATATTGAAAATAAAAACCAGCCCAAAGCTAGTCAAAAAGCAGAAGTTACCTTAACCCAAAATCTGAGGAAAATGAAATCTTATCTAGGCTTCAAGCCCATTTGTAACAATATTGCAGGTAAAAATGAGTTTTCCACTTAAGAAGGTCTAATATATGAGAGATAGCAGATATTTCCCTGTTCTCTGCATCTTTGCATGAGTCTACATTTTTTAAATATCTTAGGAAGTGACCCCATCCCAACTTAAATGTCTTAGGGAGAAAACAAGTATGAAGGGGCAATAAGAGAGCTAATGGCTGTGCTTACCCAAATGCCAAGACACAATGTGAAGCATTGATATGTACAGAAGATGTACCAGTAGAAATGTAAGGAAAGAAGGAGGCTAGCTTACTCCATCCCTCTCCCAGTTTATTGTGTCAAAAGTGGGACCCTGCTCATAACGTAGAAAACAAAGTTTAAGAAAAAGGGACGTAAAATTGCGTTAAATAATTTTTAAAAATCTATTTTGAGATAGCTGATCCCCTAAAAAAGGTGGTGAGTGCCATCTGTTGATGGAGAATGGAACTTCAGAGTATCTCATAGCTGAAGAAATGAAAGCAACGGGTAACAAGTATCTTTCTGAAGAGGGGAGAATTGCCAGATATGGAAGGCAAGCAAAAAGAGCTGAAAGTTGAGGAGAGTAACATTATAGCTGGGGTGAGCAGTTACTGAAGTTAATAGTTGGAATCAGTGACTAGCAATGTCTTCTGAAAGCTGCTACTGGAATCAAGCAACTGGAAGAAGCAAGTGTAGAAATAGGCAATGTGGAAATCCTCCATTTGCTTTCTGCCAAGCTGGAGAACACAAAGCCATGGAGGGGAGTGATAATTCAGGGTGACAAACCCAGACTGCTCTTGACTGTTGCCTTACCCACCTAGGGCAGAAACCAGTTTCAGAGATGGCACAAGTCGCCAAGGTCTAACCTAGTAGTTGGCACAAGTAGACACTTAATTAAATAATTGTTGATTGTTTGATTTTGGGAAGGTTTTTCATTGGAAAAGGGGATAGGAGTACCACTATATATCTGGACTGGAATGTAAGTTATAACTCTTTCCTTTGGCTTTTACAAAAAAAAAAAAACTGTTCCTCTTTTGAGCGTTGGTGTTTATGTGCTAATAAGAGACCCTAATAACTGCCTGTGGAAAAATGTCATTTACTTTTTAAAAAATTAACAAGAATTTATTTTCTCTCCCTCTCATTTTTTTCCCCTGGGTACAGGGAAACCCATGAAACAAATATGGAAAGCCAAGCAAAACAAATTCTACATTGACTATGTCCAAAAATGTATGCCTACTTCTACATCTTGAGGTCTTCTCCTTTCTGTCAGGAGGTAGATTGCATCTTTCTTAATCATGTTTAGTTATTGCACTGACTGGAGTTCTTAAGTCTTTCACAATTGTTTGTCTTCATAATGTTGTTGTTATTACAGAAATTCTTCTCCTGGTTCTGCTCATATCCCTTTGAATTTATTCATATAAGTCTTCCCAAGTCTTTCAGAAACTGTGCTTTCCATCATTTTTTACACATAAGAGTATTTCATTATGTTCATAGGCCATCATTTGTTTAGCAAACTGATAGAGCCCCTTGATACTGAAGTTCCCAGGTCAACTGAGCGATGACAAAAACAGACAGAGAAGTTAAGAAGTCCCTAAGATGTCTCCAAAGGCATTTGTATTAGAATAGAGATGCTGAAACAAGGACTGCAAACCTTCTTTTCAAAGGAAGGTGCTAGAGTAGAAAAAGAAAAGCCTTGGAAGTAGAAGACTTGAATACATATGAAGAAGTTTGACTGAGTTAAATCTGAGGTCCCTGGCCTTAGCTTAATAGTCTAAGTGCTAGAGCAAGTCTTCTATTCAAAAAGAGTCTGCATTCTGAGGAAACTGAGGCTATTAGAGATTGTGGCATGGTTAATGAATGACAGATTTAGGACTAGAATGTGAGCTCCTTGAGATCAGGGACTATGTTTTTGCCTTTCTTTGTAGCCCCAGTGTTTAGTGTACTGCTGTAAAAATGGAGATTTGAACCCCAGACTTCAATTCCCAGGAGTCCTTGGTAGCTCCCTGAGTTCCCCATAATCCTAGGTGAGGTCCTCACCTGGGCCCTGAGCAGAGAGGGTTATTATTTAAACTGACACTGCCTTCTTCTTCTTCTCTCTCTCTCTCTCTCTCTCTCTCTCTCTCTCTCTCTCTCTCTCTCTCTCTCTCTCTCACTCTCTCTCTCTCTCTCTCTCTCTCTCTCTCTCTCTCTCTCTCTTTTTCTCTCTCTCTCTCTCTCCCCTTTTCTCTCTTCCTTAATATCTTCCCTCTATTGTAAATAAACTACCATAAATTCCATTTATTTTAGTAATTCATTTTGGGATTTAGAAGTTAAATCCCTGGAGACCACATATATAAAGTCCAACCACAATTAAATTTAACAATAGTAAGATTATTTAATTCATCCAGATTATTTAATTTACTTTTTCTCAGAGAAGTTCAGGGAGCCAGCACTCCTCAATCTTTGTGTTATTCAAACATTTCATGAATAAGTGTCTAAGGCCAGATTTGAACTCAAGAGTTCCTGACTCTAGACCTAGCACTCTATCCAATATTCCTTCAATCTTATTGCATATTAAAAAAGGAGAAGAAAAGACACCATCTTAAATTCTCCTGACTTCCTACAAATACCTGACTCCGCCTTCTACTCTCTCTCTCTCTCTCTCTCTCTCAGCTTCCACTTCTAGGGACAGGCAGCTCTCACTACCTAGCCAGCAAAATGTAGGTTGCACATGCATTCTTATTTTGTATTTTCTTTATTTCTTAATCTTAAATAAACCTCATAAAAATATAATAATTTTAGCAGAGAAAAAAAATTTTAACTGCTACACTGCTTGGCACATAGTAGGGGCATAATGAATACTTCTTGTTATTGTTGTTGCTCTCCATGATAATGACAATGAACTAAGCCTTCTGACTCTAAATCCATTTCCCTTTCTGGGGGACCTTTGACAGGGTAGCCTATACCTCTTTATAATTCAACTCCTCTATTCCAAATTCCATTCTAACTCCCCTGGACAGTCTCAAATCTTTCTCGTCTGCCTTCAGTGGTGCCTTCATTATCATTTCCCCAAGTCATTTTAAAAAAAATCTGTTCCTACATTCTACTTTCCTGTCCCAAAGATCTCAAGGTATATACTCATCCTTCTATTTCCTATTATCACAGAATTGCCATTCACATGATACTCATTTGCAATGAACATGCAACTTATGAAACATATTTCCTTTCACCAGAAAAAAGGGACTGTCTTGTCAGGAATCTGATTTTGTAGGAAGCTTTGAATCAAGCAGAATGACAACTCTCCCTTTTAATAACTAAAAGATTCTTCTCTCATTTATTTCGTGATTTGCAATATGCAAAAAAATGATAATTTCCTCCTCCCCCAGGAATAATAATAATAAAGAGTAATAATTACAACAACAATAATAATAATACTTAAAATTTACACAGTGCCTATTATGGGTTAAGGCACTATGCTAAGGATTTTTAAAATACTCTCTCATTTGATCTTTTCAATAATACTGAAAAGTGTTATTACTCCCATATTACATATAAGGAAATTGAAATAGACAAAAGTTAAGTGACTTGCTCAGGATCATGCAACTAGAAAGTGTCTGAGTCCATATTTGAACTCAAGTCTTCCTGTCTAGCTTTCGGTATACTATGGTGCCACTTGGCTGGCTACCATGTATTATGTTATTAGAATCTTTGAAGGCTACCAGGAGAGAATGCCACCAATAAAAACTGTCAGTTTGTGTAATATTTTAGTTTTCAAAGGATTCTCACATTCCTTAACTCCCTTGATCCTCACCATCCTCTCATGGAAAAGGGTAAGAATTATTATGCTCCCTAGTGGTTGGGGAGCAGGATGAGTATGGTATAGTGGAAAGACCACTGGGTTTAGATGTAGAAAATATAGATTTGAAGTCTAGCTCCTTACTAGTACTGTGATCACAGGAAAGTAAATTAATCTCTCTAGGATTCAGTCTCTTCATTTGTAAAAGGAGACAATTTAAGGAATAGAAAAGACTATTGAAAAAAATTATCTAGTCTGGTTCCTTCAGTTTATACCTACATGGGCATACCTCTTGGAAGATGGCTTTTGGGAGTTTTCTCCTTTGGAATAATACTAGCATTTCCCAGGGTCACACATAAGTACAAGAGTCTTCCCAATATACTCTGTACAACCTAGTGGTTTTATGACAGCTTGCTCTTCAATCCACTGTCATTATAAGCTATTTTATAGTTTGAGCTATAAAAACATGTCATTTTTAATATGAAGCAACAGGTCCAATGGCACTGAAATGTAATTAATTCAGAGATAATGAGATCAGATTAGAGTACACAGGAATGGAAATGGAAAATGAATGCATGCCAACATAAGTACCCAAGAGAAAAGCAAGAAATAATAACAATGACTTTCATTTTGGGCATAGTAGATGGAGTACAGCTGTGTCCTCGCTCCCGTACCATTCAACCTATTTTTCACCCAAGTATTACGACATGCTGTGATGGATCTAGACCTGGGTGTCTACATCAAATACCGACTGGATGGCTCACTATTTGACCTTCGCCGCCTGACTGCAAAAACAAAGAAAACAGAGAGACTCATCCTGGAAGCTCTCTTCGCAGATGACTGTGCTCTCATGGCCCACCAAGAAAATCATCTCCAAACCATTGTGGACAGGTTCTCTACCGCAACAAAACTGTTTGGCCTGACTATCAGCCTCAGCAAAACAGAGGTGCTGTTCCAACCTGCACCAGGGAGGCCAACTAACCAGCCGTGCATTACAATCGACAGCACACAGCTTTCTAACATCAACACTTTCAAGTACCTGGGCAGCACCATCGCCAACGACGGGTCCCTAGACCACGAGATCAATGCCAGGATCCAAAAGGCCAGCCAGGCACTCGGGCGGCTGCGCTGCAAAGTCCTCCAACACAGAGGTGTAAGCACTGCGACGAAGCTCAAAGTGTACAACGCAGCGGTCCTCAGCTCGCTCCTGTACGGTTGTGAGACATGGACACTGTACCGGAAGCACATGAAACAGCTGGAGCAATTCCACCAACGCTCCCTCCGGTCAATCATGAGGATCCGATGGCAGGACCGAATCACCAACCAGGAAGTCCTCGACAGAGCCAACTCCACCAGCATCGAAGTCCTGGTCCTCAAAACCCAGCTACGATGGTCTGGACACGTCATCCGCATGGACCCACAGCGAATACCAAGACAGGTATTCTATGGTGAACTGTCAGCTGGACTCAGGAAACAAGGCCGACCAAAGAAAAGATTCAAGGATCAGCTAAAGTCCAACTTGAAGTGGGCTGGCATTACACCAAAGCAACCAGAACTCGCTGCCTCTGACAGAAGCAGCTGGCGAACCCACATTCACCATGTCGCCGCCACCTTTGAAGATGAGCGACGTCGATGTCTTGCCGCTGCGCGTGAACGCCGACACCAGGCCACACCCGCACCTCCCGTAACAACTGGCATCCCAGGCCCCATGTGCCACACACTGTGCGCCTCAGCCTTTGGACTCCAAAGCCACATGAGGGTACATCAATAGATGATAATGCACAAAGACAATCGTCATTCTCGATCACGGAGAGACTACCACTACTACAGGTCTGAGCATCAGGAAAACTTGGGTTTGAATTACATCTAATTTTTAGATGGGAAAACTGAAATTTAGAAAAGCAAAATAGCCCAAGGTTACATAGTCATTAAGTAACAGATCTGGTGCCCAACTCCAGGTCTATTGATATAAAATTCAGGAAGACCTGAATTCAAAAGCTACTTCAGACACTTATGTGACTCAACAAGCCCATTCATCTATTGCTGCTTTAATTTCTTCATCTGTAAAAGGAGGATGATAATAGCACCTGTCTTTTAAGATTGGTGTAAGATCAAATGAGATAAGGTAAGGTGCTTTTCAAATTTTAAGTATTATTTAAAAATCATGAAAATAAGTTTTATAAAATATTAGTTATTATTTGTACAGCATAGTATAAAACTTTACAAAACATCTTGCATGTAATAGTATATAGTACTATAGTACAATTATAGTATTATATATATAACACATATTATATATAGTAGCATATACTAATACATAATAGTAATAATAAAAGAATTCTCATTCCCGCTTTTTAAGACAAGAAAACTAAGACTTAGAAATGCAAAGGGACTTGCCCAAAGTCATGCTATTACTAGGTAGAAGAACTAAGACTCAAGTCTAGGTCTATGGATGCCAAACTGCATGTTTTTCTGACTTTAATTCATAGATAGGAATTTAGAGGTCATCTGGTCCTCATTGTGTTGTTATTCAATCATTTTTACTTGTGTCCAACTCTTCATGTCCTTATTTGGCATTTTCCTGGCAAAACTACTAAGGCGGTTTGCCATTTCCTTCTCCAGCTCATTTTACAGATGAGAAAACTGAGGCAAACAAGGTTAAGTATCTTGCCCAGTGTCCCACAGCTAGTGTCTGAATGATCTTCATCTTCTAATTGGTAAACTGAGGTCCAGAGATTAAATAACCTGCCCAAGCTCACACAACAAGCTGGTTGCAAAAGCCTTACTAGACCCAGCCTCTTGGCTCCCAGATCAATGATTCCTTGATGAGTGGGTACATTTATGGAAGCAGTGGCTGTGTTTCAAATGAGTTTATACCACCTGGCCACCTACAATAACAGATGGACCTGCCTAGAAGAAAGCAAATGGAGACAGGGTGGCTGGTCTGGACAGAGGATTCGGTTTTGCCTGGGGCCTTGCAATGGGGATGTGTAGGACAAATTCATCTCTAGGCAACAGGGACTGATATTCAGCCCTAGCAACAGCCCACAATAGATAGCAGCACCTGCTATCCCTACAGAAGATGAGAGAATATAGACTATCATATAAGACCATCAACCTCCCCCTATTGATTTAACCCAGAACGTTGGGGTCAAGTCTGATCCTAGGCTTCTCTTGGCACGCTGTTCTGCTCCCAACATCCCAGACCTTCCTAGAGTTTTCCATTACCACTTACTTTTAAATGCTCCTACTCTAGAGAGAATGACCTTAGAGTGACTTGATATACTTAGGGCAGGGAGGAAGGGGGAAGAATCTGACTGCATAAATAACAAGTCAACAGAACACTGAGAAGACATAGTCCTGATCCAAGAGGCTTGGAAGGATAAACCTGCCTCCACAAATTTTATGTAAGGACTTTGTCAGTGCACAGAAATTAGAACACTTGCCTTTCGCTGAATTTCAGCTCATTGTGTTTTGGAAATATATTTAAGATTTTTAATTTCCAAGATAAATTTCTTTACCTCCAGTTCTCATAATTCTCCAAGTTTCAAAATTAGTTTCATCACCATAATCAGTACGGTGCTATCATTTACCTATGTATGTGTAGTTATGTATAATTTTGTAATTAGTTACAATGGTAAAAAAAATTCAAAATATATAAAAATGATTTGTACAGAAAAAAAGTAGAGCTTCTCCTCTATACATGGTTTCATTAAAACTTAAATATGTGGTTAAAATATTTTGTCCCCTTTTTATAGCAAGAGCAAATAACTAAAACCAGAATTTTTGAGGCTATCTCTAAAGTTTTTTAAATATTCAGCCACACACATAATGACTGAAATTAATTATCTAACAGCAAATCAAACACCTACAGTGTACCGGGCCTTGTGGGGGGGGGGGGGGGAGGTGCTTCAGTGTTTCATAATACATCTTCCCTTCCCTCTGATAATTTACAGTCTAATTGGAAAAATAAGCATTATGCTAAAAAAGAAAAAATTATACATTCAACAAGCATTTATTAAGGACCTGTTGAGTACAGAGTACCTTTTATCTTCCAGGCAAGAAATGTAGATATGTTAAGATTCCCACTCTCATGAAGGTTATTATCTACTCATTATGATTGAATGTTCTTTGAATGATTATTGCAAAGTGGTCTCAAAGATTTGTTATCATCAACAGAGAGGTTGATTGAAATTTTAAGGGAGTTATTGTGGTTCAGTAGAAAGATGTGTAGACCTTGGAGTCAGAAGATGTAGGTTCAAATTTGACCGTTTCATGAATTCCTTTTGACTTTGGATCAGCTACTCAACTTCTTTGGGTCTCAGTCTTCTCATCTATAAAATGAGAGAGTTATACCAGAAGACTGGTAAAATCCTCTCCCATTCTAAGTCTATGAACCTCACAAGGCTCTGCTTAACTTGATGGAGTCCAAGATCTGGTTGTTGGCTTTTTGGTTCAGAATCCGAATTTTGTTAGTTCTTCAGTGGCAACCAGGTTTGGGGAAACGTCTTCATGCTGATGAAATTCACAAGAGTAAGACTCCGACTTAACAAGAATGCAAATCTGCTCATTGCGATGGGAATTGTACCAGGGTGCCTACTCTTCTAGGAAATGAGTCTGCTCAGGAGACTAAATTTGTGCAGTGAGCACAGAATGAGAGAGAAGCAAGTCGAGGCTTCTTAAGGCTTATCTGACTAGGCACCTCTACCCCCTAGCCAAATCTAAGGAGCCAGAATGCATTGATTAGGCTCAGGGCATCCTGTTTTCTGCACAGCTCTAGATAAACCTGACAATAACCATAGAGACCACAGTACAAAAGGTGCCTCTAGGCAGGATGTGATTAATTGTCAAATGAGTCCTATGAACATTAAACTTAGTGCCAAGAACAATAGGCTGGAGGGGCCAGCTTCAGGGAGGCAGGTCTCCAGGATGAGTAAGTTTGGAGATAAGTGGTAGACTGAGGGATGGGGAGGAGAAGGTTAATGAACAAAGCCAGGGAGGTAGGAGTGAACCAAGTGTGTTTGGAGAAGAGTCAATAGATCACCTGGGAAGGGAGTGAAAGGAAGTATTGGAGTGATAAAGAGGATACGCAGTCAACCAGGATGTGGAGGGCATTAACGTGTTCCCTGAACTGTCAGACATTTGCTGCTCATAGGTAGCAGTGAGCCACTGAAGGCTTTTGAGTAAGGAGACTTGATCAAAGGTTTGGGGAAGATTTCTTTTGGCAACCTGCAGGGTGGATTGGAGTGGAGCAAAATGCTAATGTTCTTGTTTGAAATTTAATGATGAGTTGTAAAAGATAGCCATAAATGTTAAAGAAAGCTTATGAGTGTAAGGGAGATGGGGGCACCCTAGATAATTGCCCCTACCCTACTTTAAGTAAGTCATTAGAAGCTAAGCCCTGATGCCTTAACCAAAAGAGAATTTGTTTCAATTTTGCTTCAACATTGCCCCAGTTCTTTCAGTGGCAAAGATTTCAGACCCACCTTTACACAAGTAAAGTAAACCAAGTCTGATATGCCTGTGCATATCAGTTGAATGGAACCCAAAGTTGGCCAGAAATTCCCTTCTTTCAGACACCAGGAAGAAAAGTTGAGACCTTGTTGTCTAGAGAATGCATTTGCCTTTGTCTACTAATTCTGAATTTGTCTTTCCAATAAAACTGGCAAAGAAATGCAGATTTTCTGAGCATCAAGGAATGGCTGAACAGTGAGAAGCAGAGAGAGGGGTGGAATCATGCTTTTTCATTTAATAATTATTTCAAATTGAATAATAGCCTTTTCCATTTTTTAGCACTTTAAAATTTCAAATGGCTTTCTCATGCATTCTCTAGTTGTAGGCTTTTGGGGTTTTTGCTTTTAAAAAAACTTTGCAATTTCCAATTTCTTCTATAATTAATTTCACATGAAAATGAACATAAAGTTGAGGCTTATGATGCATTATATGCCTGAAATCCCAAACCAAAACATAATTGCCCTTGAGTTGATGAAACCAAAGGTATTCTGTTTGTTCTCATTTAAGAATGCCTGACATGGAATGCAATTTGACAAATATGATTCTTTTCTTTTTCCCAAAAAATAAAGTGAGTTTTAATCGACAGTCATAAAAAATAAAAGTCACAGAATTGTGGCAAAAACGAAGCCAGGAGTTGATTTTTCAACATCAGACTTTATTTTCTTTCTTCCCTCCTCCCCAAGGGGAGGGTTTCTCTGAGTCTTTTCAAAGACAGAGAGCAAGCAGACAAAGCCCCCCAGTGAGTCAATAGCCCCTCTCATCATGAAGGAAAAGTTGATTTTTTTAAATAGTATATATTTGTAAAAGCATTCTCTAAAAAGCTAACAAAGTAACGGGCAACTGTCTTCTAGGATTTGTTCATCATTTTCCTTCTGAAGGGAGGGAAGATCAACATTTAAGGCTGATAAGGTTGTGGCTGAACTGGGCCAGACAGAGTGAATCAGAATTCTGGGAGGGACCTGAGAGAAACTACAAAGGACTTAAATTACAGGCTGTTTGTTAGGACTGGAAGTGGCCTTAGAGATCACTTAATCCAGCCCTGAGAGTTTAGAGAGGAGGAAACTGAGGCCCAAGGAGGCAAGCTTGAATTGTTTTCTGCACTTCATCTCCCCCTGGAGAATTTATTCCTTTTAATTTCATTTTAGCCATTCTTCCATTTTGCCTAAAGATTTCCTGCTTCCAGCCCCCTGCCTCTACACTGTCCTCTTTAAAGTTTCCTTTGCTATTGTGTGGAAAGCTAACTAGGGACCCCCAGGGAGGTTGTTAGTTCCACTTGGGGAGGGGGGAGGCTCTTTACTGAGAGCACTGAAGTGGCCCAGGGTTTCAGTCAAATATTAACTATTTTTCTACCTCTTGCTACCTAGGAACGCACCCTGATCCAGTGTGCCTTAAAGATAGTCGATAATATTGGCTCCTGTGGGACTTGCGGTGTAGAGATGTGCTACTGTGTTAAGAGAAAGGTCACTTATTCAGGGATACAAAAGCTCTGTGTTTCCTCTCCTGCCTTCAAATGTCCCCCTCTAACCCCCATCCCCACCAATGAGGCACGTGGCCCAGACTACACCTGAGGCTGAAGAAATGTGCACTTCTGACTTGGCTCACTTGAGTCCTGCTCCCCTCAGAGAGGGGAGAATGAAAGGGTGGCCAGATAGCTAGGTAGGCTTATAGGATGGATAGACAGTCAGTCACCCAAAGAAAGCAAATTCATTCTTCCATTCTTTCTCAAACCCCGAATCTCCCCGAATGGCCAGCCAAGGCATTTGGGAGGAGGGCGATTTAGAGTTCAAAGGGACCATTGAGATCATCTAGTCCAATGCCCTCATTTTACACATGAGGAAACAAAGACCCAAGTGTCTTGCCCAGGGGTCATATAGGTAACAAGTAGCAAAGAAGCAATGGAACCCTTCTTTCATCTTTTCATCTCCAAATCTAACATTCTTTCCCTTTGCCTGTTTCCCATTGTTGAAAGTGGTAACGGGTTCAATAAAGGCAACAGGGGTAGACTTGACCAGATCTTTTAAGAATTGTGCAAAAGTTATTTTTTTCTGACCCTCAAATCGAGAGCATTATAAAAGGCAACATTAGCATTTAGTAGCATTTGATCGTGGAATTTAGATCTGGATGATGTCTTACAGATCGTACCATCTAGTCACAGATCATAGGCTGAGATCTGGGCATGACCTGCCAGGTCACAAAGCAAGGACAATCTTTTTTGATAGATCAAAAAACTAAGCCGTAAGGAATGACTTCTTCAGAGTCACACAAAAAGTAACTAGGGGAGCCAGTTTTCAAAACCCAATCTAATATTTTTAATTATTATTGTTCAGTTGTTTCTATTGGGATTTTCTTGGTAAAGATACTAGAATGGTTTCATATCTCCTTCTCCAGTTCATTTTATGGATGAGGAAATGAGGCAAACAGGGTTAAGTGATTTGCCCAGGGTCATATAGCTAATAAGTGTCTGTGGTCAGATTTGAACTCAGGAAGAGAAATCTTCCTAATTTAAGACCTGTCACTCTATTCACTATCCACTTTATCCATTAGCTGCCCCTCTCATTTTTTAAGTAAAGGTTCTAATTAGTATGGCACAGTACATGAGCAAGCTCACCTAGGAGTCAGCAAGGCTTGGGTTCAAGTTAAGCAGGTAACACATTACTCTTCTCATGGGCACGTCATTTTATTTCTTAATAATCCTAACAACTAAGACTAAGCTTCTGCTGAGGTGTCTCATAACAGGATGAAAACACAGGTCCAAACTCCCCTTTTCTCCACCCTAAAAAAAAAGGTATAACAAGAGTGAGAGGCTTACTTATGTTCCAAATCCTTTTCCCATACAATTTTGCTGTCTAAAATCCATCAATTGGGGTTTTTCATTCCTTTATTTCTATTGAATATACCTGTAAATATCTTTTCGAGGAGCAATATTTTAAAACTTACTTATAATCTTAGTGTGGTTTTATTAAATCCTCTGCCAGAGGCGTTAAGCAGCATAGTCAAGAATACCTAAATTTTCATACTGCTTAAGATGCTTACTAGTTCTGTATCCCTGAGCAAGTCATTTTACTTTTTTCAGACTCAGTTTCCCCATCTGTAAAATGAGGACAATAATATTACCTCCAGCATAGAGTTGTTAAAAGGATCAGATGAGACATTATGCCTTAAAGAACTAGATAGATGCTATTATTAAAAGCAGAGAGAGCCAATTGTTAAATTTTCAGTGTGAGCATTTAGGCCTGAGAAATCGGCAAAAGTTACAAATTAGAGCTTAACTTATTGTTTTATTGACTGTCTAGTGATAAGAAAGTGATGGAGAACAAGTTAATAATGCAGATGAAATTTTAAAGTGTGTCCTGAATACATTTCCCCCTCCCCTTTGAGATAACTCTTTTTACACATATATACTATCTGAGAAAACTGGGTTTAATAAATAAAGGAAAGGTGAAAAGGGGATTGGGGATTATCTAAACTAATTTTAATCTACCTATCCCCACCAGATCTAATAATCATTTCTTTCTGCAAATGTCACCACTTTCCTTACAACACCTCCCAGAGAGTCAGTTGTAGACATTTACCATCATACCCCCTCCTTGGAGCAGAATTCCAGTTTCCATGCTGTGTGAACACTGGCCTTAGCCTATCTGAGCCTCGTTTTATCTAACTATAAAATGGGGGAGCTAGCTGGTTTAGTGGACCTGGAGTCAGGAAGACCCTGAAATCAAATTCAGCTTCAAATGTTTGCTAGCTGTGTGATATTGGACAAGTCACTGATCCCTATTTGCCTTAGTTTCCTTAACTGTAAAGTGGGTTAGAGAAGGAAATGGCAACCACTCTGGTACCTTTCAGAGGTAGACAAACTGAACAGCATCAGCAACAAATGAGGGGCATCCCTTCCAGCTCTAGATCTAGTGGGGGCAAGCATTTAAGAGAGGAATACAAAGCTCAGAGGAGAGGTCAAAGAATGCCTGGCTGCGGGTAATGGGGACAGGCTGCGTAGGGGAGGAAGCATTGAAGAGAGGCAGAGAAAGACAGGTGTGCTATCTGCAGGAGGAAAACAGTCAGTGTGAACCGCTGGCCTTTCCAAGCAGCCTGCCTTCCCCATCCAAGATTTTGCAAGGGATAACTGCTCCATGTCCTACTTTCTCTCCCCACAAAGGTTTCCACTGGAGACTTCCATTCTCCTTGCACGTGGTTTTGGCGACAACATCTTTAACTCTTGCCTGCCGGGACTTTGGCACTGTAGAAAAGCAGGGGGGAGCCCCGGCGGGTTCCCAACAATAGTGCACATTCAAAATGAGTTTCTTTCCCGTTTTCACCCCTTGCCAACTTCAGAGTGAGTCACCTAACAGTGGCTCAATCTAATTGCTTCTTACCCTTGGAGCTGGTTTAGTATTCAAAGTTAATTATTAAATCAGCAGCCCTTCATTAACGCCGCCGATGCCTGCCTTTGTCTCTCGGCTGCCTCCCCCTTTGAAATGCCACATAAAAGTGATAGATGCCCTTTCTCTAAAAGTCCGAAATCTGCTGCAGTCCTTCTTTTATATGAAGTCTCAACAAAGAGCTCCCCTTGTTTAAATATAGAAGTGTAAGGCAGATAAGGTTAAGTAATCTGGCTGCTGGGAGAAGCTGAGCCTGGACTCTGTTAAGATAAGGAGCCTGGAGGGGTTCTGGGAGTGTGCATTGTACAAGATAGTGGTGTGAGTTACAATGCAGAGGCAGAGGATACCGTGAAAAGAAGAGGCAAATGGAACCGGGGCCAAAGACCGGACTGATCAAACGGACTCGCGGCTCACATGGGGAAACTTGCGTTTTGTTAAGGATGCAGAAAACAATCATCCTATCAAATGTTAGCTTTGAAAGTGGCTTTATGAAGATTATCTAGTCCTCAGTTCACTTACGTGCATCCCCATCCCCAACAGCTTGCATGGCTTCTAAATGTTTAAAAGCAAATTGTTGTGTTCCGTTTCGTCTTCACTGTCCTGGGAGGTAGGCAAGGAAGCTATTATTATTCCCACTTTACATAAAGGGAAACTGAGGCACACCTAGGGGGAATCCTTTGCCTAAAGTCACTCTGCTAGGGTTTGGCAATCTGGTTCAGCACGTCTATAGGTGAATGAAAAACAGTCCAAGGAACAAAGAGTTTGGGTGATGGAATGGCACCCAAAGGTGTCTCCTAGGTGTTTCTATGTTTAGGAATGCAAAAACAACAAGGAAAATAATCCCTGCCCTCAGGGAACTGACATAATACTGGTGGGGAGCAACATGTACAGAGATAAGTCAATAGGAGGTAAAATACACACTAAATACAAAGTGGTGGGGTAGGGGGGATACTAACAGACAGAAGAGGAGGGGATTAGAAAAGGCACTTAAGCAGAGCCTTGAAAGGAGTTAAGAGAGGGGTGGAAGGGTAGAGGGAGAACATTCCAGGCATGGATAAATTCACATTCTCTGGAAATATTTTAAGGTTACAATAATAAATGACACTGATAGAGTACTTTATAGATGTTATGTCATTCAAGGCTTGCAACAACACTAAGA
Source organism: Monodelphis domestica (assembly GCF_027887165.1). NCBI lineage: Eukaryota > Metazoa > Chordata > Mammalia > Didelphimorphia > Didelphidae > Monodelphis > Monodelphis domestica. Next base: position 91,902,650 of record NC_077227.1, read on the forward strand.
GATTCCCATCTCACAGATGAGGATGCTGAGGCTCCAGGAGGTTAACCAGTTTGCACATGGCCTCTCAGCTGGCAAATGTCATAGGAACCAATTGAACCCAAGTTCTCAGGTCTACGTACATGCCTACATATCTGTGCGCAGGACTCTCTCCTCTATTTCTCTCTGCATCTTACCAGAATGAATATTCAAGGGCAAAATTGCAATTGAGTACATGGGACCATGTTAGAAAATGAAGCCCAAGAATTCAAGGGGAGACAAATAATCCCTAAGAATCATCCTCGCATGCCACTCTCTTTCTGGCTCCTTTCTCTTTCCTGATGCCCTTTTGGGGAAATTGTAGTAGTTAGTTTGAATAACCCTTCCCCCCACTCAAACCTCCCCCACCCCCACCCCTGGGTCTCTATGGCACCACAAAATGGTTAACCTTGGGTTCAGGCAAGGAATAAATTGATGTTTATCTGTTGAAAAGTATCTTATTTAGGTTTCTGATTTACAACCCTTGGTTTTTTCATAAAAGTCAGTCATTCCCAGAGAAAGAATGTGGGTTAGATTTATTGGATCTGCATTAGTCTTTAAAACTTAATGCTGGTCTATGACTCACCCTAAGTAATGTTTTTGCTCCAGCTCTGTGACATTCTCATGCATAGAGAAAGATTCAAATCTTACCCTGCAAAGTCAGTCCTTGGGAGGGAGGGCTGTGGAGGTGGGGGGAGCTGCTAATTATAAAGGCGTCAATGGTACTAGGATTGTAAAGTTTCTGTCAGCAGCGCCTTATAAGCCTTCTTTCAGGGGGTTATAGTCAGCAGTAAAATCTGCTCTGGTTTGAAACTTGGCAAACAAGTCCACAGCTAGGATGAGAGCATGGCTTTTTCTTCCCAAATTATTGGAAATAAACAATCCACCAGTGACGCCAATTAAAAATTATAAGCAAGTAAAATAAAATGATTAAATGGTCATATTTAGTGACTTTTGTAAGACTGGTCATTCTCCCCAGCAGCTCACCTGCAATAGAATGGAATTTTCCTTCCAGTTTTAATTTTTATTTTTCCAGTGTGAAATGGGGTCAAGTATGACACCATGGAAAAAGGGGCTATGAGGCCTTCTCAAAAATATATATATATTTTGCACAATGACTTCACAGTATGGTGCCTCCCTTTCATTTTCCAGATTGGTGAATTGCATGTCTAACCTGGGATCATCACACCATTGGTAAAGAAAAAAGAGCAATCAGCAGTTATTTTGTCCCTAAAGTCCCTAGTTGGGATTTAGAGTAGGAGGTGTTTGAGGGCCCAGAAGGAGAAGGTGGTAGGAGAGAGGTGGAAGGGGTAGAGAGGATAAAGATAACAGAAATTTGATTAAAACAGCCTGAAGAAAATATCCACTTAAACTTTCTTCCAGGGAAAGCCAAGGTGAGGGGCCCAACCCAAGAAAGGGGGGAAAGGGAGGGAAAGAAGGCCATACAGATTGGATTTCAGCCAATTAAAACAAAACTGTGCCTTGGAGATGGAGGAGGTTTGCTGGTACTGAGAAATGAAGAAGGATGAATTGAAAGAGATGACAAAAGCCATCCAGTTGTAGCAAATCTGCAAAGACCAGTTCAACACCAATGGTGAGAGGATACAGATGAATGCCCTTGCATCTGTTTGAATCCAGATCAAATTCTGAGAATGTAAATATCAATCTGAAAATATCAAAAGACAAGTGAATTCCCCTCAAAAAGTGAAATGGTGTTGTTCTGGATTTTCTATATCCTGTGTATATGTCTAGTGTGTCTGGTATAGAAAATCTTGAAGATGTGGATCTTTCTGAAAGAGTAGATCTCTAATTCACCTTTTCTTGATCTTTCCTTACTTTGGCCAAAATAATTCTAAGAATCAAGTGACATTTTTCTTGACCTTCTCTTGGTCTTTAAGTCCCAGAAATGTTAAAGGCTAGAACTCACTCTCTTTTATAGGGAATATTGAAAACCAATGGACCTAATAAAAAGACATTTTTGGTCTAGAGAGAAGGAAAGAGATATTTATTGAGGAACAGAAAGTACTCAGACTCTGAGGGAATTTTTTAGTTCCTTCTATAGACATACAAATTCAACAAATGGGTTTCTAGAAAAAGAGAACATGACCCTAAAAGCAGAGAACATATGTTTATTTCTAGAAATAAGATAGAATTAGATTACTTTTTTCTGACCAGCTCATTTAGAACTAACTTGATGCTAGACCATATAGAAATCACTGCCCCAAACTAGGAAAAAAAGAGAGAGATAAGGGATAGGAGGACAGAGAGAATTAAATATCATGTAGCCTTCTGTGTCTACTGGAGGTGCACTGCTGCCAACTGCTGTCCAAACCTGGTAAGATGACATTTCAAGGACAGCTGGGTGGCTCAATGGGTGAGAGAACAAGGATTTGAATTGGGAAGACCTGGGTTCAAATATGGCCTCAGATACTTTCTGGCTGTGTGACACTGGGCAAGTCACTTAACCCGCCATGGACTCATCCTTACAACTCTTCTGCCTTAGAACTGATACTTAATGTTAATTCTAAAACTAAAGGTGAGGGCTTTAAAAAATATTTAAAAGATGACATTTCATAGCATAAATGTAAAGTCTTACACTTGGGTCCAAAAACTCAACAACAGAAGTACATGATGGAGAAGAATACTTGAGACAGCAAGAAAAATAATTGTTGGTTTTAATGTACAGAAAGCTCAGAACAAATCAACAACACGAAATGACAATAATCTTAGACTACATTAAAAGAGATGTAGCCTCAAAGAAAAAAGAGATAACATCTTCACTGTACTCTGCCCTGGTCAGACCACATCTGGAGTATTGTGGGTCATCCCTGACACTACATTTCAGTAAAGGTATTAATAAGTTTGAGAGTGTTCATAGGAGGGTAATCATTATAATGGAGAATTGAAGTTTATTCTGTGCAAAAATATCAGCTAAAGGAAGGATGTTTTAGTCTAGAAAAGAAAAATCTTAAATGTGGAGAAGAACAGTTGACATGATTATTATTTTCATTCATTTGAAGGGATAGGTCTCATGAACAAGGAACTACACTTTCTGCTCAGAGCAAAGGACTAGAAATAATTGGTAAAAATTACAAAAGAACTACTGGTCTCAAACCCCAAGGAAGTCAAAGCCAGAAACAAAGGTCAAATACATTTCAAAATACTGAGAACAACTTTCTTTCTAGGGGACTGGCAAAAATAAAAATAAAAACTATAATATGAAAATTTAATGAAATATTATTGTGTAGTAAGAAATAACAAACATGAGGAATTCAAAGAAATTTAGGAAAACTTGTAGGAACTTCTAGAGGTAGGGACTAAACATGTGATTTCATTAATATAAGAAATTCCCTGATAGGGAAACACCCTCCACCAATATCAGCAATTTATGGTCTTGGTTGCTGAGATTAGCAGTGTCAAACTCAAATAGAAATGGCACCATTAATCCATACATTCAGAAAAGTTAGGTGGTGCAGTGGATAGCACAGTCTGGAATCAGGAAGACCTGAGTTCAAGTCTGGTCTCAGATACTTACTGTGTGACCCTATGCAAGTCACTTAACCCTGTTTCCTCATCTGTAAAGCCTCAGTTTCCTCATCTGTAAAGTGAGCCAGAGAAGGAAATGGCAAACCACTCCAACATCTCCACCAAGAGAACCCTAAATGAGTTCATAAAGAGTCAGACATGATTGAAACGATTCAACAAAATCCATACATAAAGATTCCTGTGGACCACATATTGATTTAATTTTTAAATGTAATATTATCTATTTTTATTTTATTAGTAGTAAACAACATGCAGTTTATAGCCAGGTGTTTGATAGCTCTGGTCTAGAACATTGAGGTTAAGTGATTTGCCTGGGATCACACAGCATGTGGGATTTGAACTCATAACTGCTAGCTCTGAGGTCAGTTCTCTATCTATTGCAGAAGCAAACATTTTGATTAGCAAGAAGTCTTCTAGTAAGATGGAAGACTAAAAGGACCTTACCACTGGCCCTTCTGCATCATCCTCCAGCCCCCCACCCCTTACATCTGACCAACTGTTAGCTCCAAAGGACTGCTGCTGGGTCTTGGCATTTGCTCTGTTGCTATACCCTAAGGACTTTCAGGTCTTTCCACTTGGCTTACAGCTCAGCCTCAATTAGAATGTGAGTTCCTCATAAAGAGACTGTCTCAATTTTCCATTTACATTCCTAGCACTGAAGCCATAGTAAACACAATGACTCTTCACTCATTCTTAGCAACCTGCTTTTCTGTCCTGTCCTTTCTATCAGACAAGAACTCCTCAATAGCAGGGAGGTTCACAGAACATAAAATCTTTGAATCTTTCTAAGCACATAGCCTAATAAATATGTATTTCCTACAACAGGAAAAGTTGCAGGAAATGAGGCGAAGACATCTACGTCACACTGCTATTGGGGTCTAGAATACAAGTCTTCTGGATTCCTTTCATTGTTGTATTCCCATATTTCCCAACTCAGTACAATAGTTCTTGTAGTCGAGACAGGCTCGTTTTGACATCTTAAATGACTGTGGGGTAATATTTGATCATTAAAGAAAGAAATGTTTATGCTTTTCTTCAATTTTCTAGAGGAGGCTACTCCATGTAGTTCCTCCATCAGTATTTAAAACCTTTCTTTTGAATCTTGCTCCAACCTGCCTATCCAGCTTTATCCACTACTCACTTTTATGGACTCTTTGGACCTGCAAAGCTAGTCTTCTTGCTGCTACTCACGCATAGCATTCTATCTCTCATATCAGTGGCTTTTCACATGTTGTCCACCAATTCTGGAATGGCATCTCTGACTCTCAGAACCCCTGGTTTCAGAGAGCAGCTGGATGGCCCAGAGGACTGAGAGCCAAGTCCAGAGATGGGAGATCCTGGGTTCAAATCTGATCTCAGGACACTTCCTAACTGTGTGACCCTGGGCAAGTCACTTAACTCTCATAGCCTATCCCTTACCACTCTTCTGCCTTGGAACCAATGCATAGTATTGATTCTATGACAGAAGGTAAGTGTTAAGGAAAAAAAAAGAATCCCCAGTTTCCTTCAAAGTTCTGCTAAAGTATTACCTTCTACATGAATCCTTTTCTGAACATTATCTGCTATTTTCTGCCCTCCAAACTACCTTCTATTTATTTTTATACTACAAACACATATAATTATATGTACATAGTTATCTTCTCCTATACAATGTAAGGACGGGAATGATTTCATTGATATTGTATCACCATCAACTAGAAGAGTATCTGGCACAAAATAGGAGTTTAATTAACACTCTCCAGTTGATTGATTGCGATCAGAACCACGAAGGAACCGGAGAAAACTTATGGGATTTAGCTAATTAAGGATTTAATAGATTTTAAGTTTAATAGGATTTAATGGAAATACTAGGAATAGTTAGAAGGCAGAGAGAGGAGGGAGGATACAAAAGTTGGGAATTAGAAGCTTTATGAGAGGTTAAGGATGGTAAAGAAAGACTGAGTCAGAAAGGAAAGAATATAAAATGGTACAAAAGTAATGTGGAAATAAAGGACAAATGACTGACTTCCATTGTTGAACTTGTTGAGCGTACCAACGATCTGGTATTTCCAAGTATGTCTCCCTTCATAGTCAAGTGTGCTCGTCAAAGGAAATTCCAATGAACTTGTGGTGACATGGACTCTCCAACTTCTTCCTCAAGAACTAATCTGATGTTTGTCAATTTCATCATAAAATTTTAAAAAACTGACCTGACTTGGAAAGCACTTAACATTTTAGGTTAAATTTCAATCTTTTTGCACAGTTACAGCTTAGCTACCTTTACCTTTTTTCATTGAAGTGGAAATGATTGATGCTTAAGTAACTTCAACTGTTGAGTAATGTTTATTTAGACTTCAGGGAAACTAAATACAGTTTAAAAATAAGATAGATAGACTTCCCTTGCCATGGCACAAGTTGAACTTTTGAAAGCCAAGTGTATTCCCAACTGCCTCCTAGTAATAAACAGAGATAAGCTAAAACCCCAAATGATCGATATATATATAGTAATTTAACTGAATCTCAAATAACACTCAGAAAACCACCTGAACTGAGCCTATGAGTTATAAATATTAACCCTGACTTGAGTTGTTTTGAGACTATTTTAAGTCTTTTTATATAATTCTTTCAACTCAGGACCACAGTTATATTGTAAACAATCTGTTTAGAGGTCCCAGGGACAGCAATGGAGCAGTTTCTCTTTATTCAGGAAGTGTTCTTAGATAATGCCAACTCACATGTTAGGAATTTTACAGAGTAACTAGCCTCTAGGCCAAAGGAGAACTGAAACATTCCTTGGCAATGTTGTGTATCTAACTATTGATGTAAATTATTTTAGATGACTACTGGTTGCCTCTGAAGTGATACCTCCCACTTGTTTCTCAACCCCTGGCATATCTGTCCTCCATGACTTGACTAAAAATGCTTTCTCCAAGGTTTGCAGTGGTTTCTTTTTTGTTTTAGTTCCAAATTTTTTTTGATATAAGTACACGCATTTTAAAATAAATTAATCATTTTTCCAACACTTCAATCTTCAGAAATAAAAGGTAATGGCAGAAAATTTTATGACAAACATATGTTAATATAAATATAAAATTATGGTCCACAAACATAAAAAAATTCCTTCTGGTTATGAGTCATTCTTTTGCTAAAGGATATTTTATATTCAACTGCTGAAATTGAACCGGACTTTTTTAGATTAAGAAATATATAGTCATATAAATAATATCTATATAGTCTCATTTCTTTAAAAAAAGAAAAGAAGGAAGGACTATAGGAAGGGCAAATTAAGTGAGGGATTAATCCTAAATAAAACAAACTCCAAGGAAAAACAAAAATATTTTTTCAGGTGACAAAGAATTGAAATATGTTGAATTCCCTCAACTAGAGAATATCTGAATAAATTATAGTATGTAAATATGACAGAATATCATTATGCTATAAAAATTAATAAAGATGGATTCAGAGAAACTTGTAAAGATTTTTATGAACTGATACAAAGTGAAATGAAAAGTATCAGAACAAATATATGTGTATACATGTATTTATATACATATGTACATATACATGTGTATATAAATGTACATATGTTTGTGTTTTTCTTTTGGACATGCCCTTCCTATATTTCTTCCCTTGTCCCTTGTCCCTCCTGTTTCTCTGATGAGTGAAAGGTATTTCTGAATCCAACACTATATATATTCTTCCTTCCTTTAAGCAGTTTAGATGATGGTGAGGTTCAAGTGTTAGCCACATTCCCTCCACTCCTTAATTCTTATTTGTATAGACTTCTATTTGCACATATCCTTATACAAGATTATTTTCTCTAACCTCCCTTTGCCCAGGGAAGGAATTTCTCTTTCCTCTCCTTTTCTATTCTTTTTTAAAGATTATCAAATTATAACAGAAACACTAAGGACTTCTATCTAATTGGACTTTCTCTATGATCCCTATGGGGCAGCTAGATAGCACCGTGGATACAATGCAAGAGTTAGGAAAACTCATTCTCCTGAGCTCAAATATTGCCTCAGACATTTACCAACTGCATGACCCTGGGCAAGTCACCCAACCCTGTTTGCCTCAGTTTCTCAGCTATAAAATGAGCCAGAGAAGGAAATGGCCAACAACTACTGTACAAGAAAAACTGACATGACTGAAACAACTGAATGACAATGACAAAAGCAAATGTGATCTCTGGAGATGACAGGATTCAGAGAGGAAAGGAATCATTTCTTCATATAAGCAGTTAGTTGTTTACTACTCCCTTATAATTATTTATTTTTGTTTACCTTTGTATTTTCTCCTGTTTGAATTTCAAACTTTCTATGCAGTTCAGGTCGTATTAGGAGTTCTTGGTGATACAACCAACTCTCCTTAAGGATCATGTCTGTGCAGGAGACCCTGAAGGCTTCAAATCCAGCCTTGATCTTCACAAAAAAGGAAATGCTCAGACATGTTTGCTAGACATCTCCACTTAGATATCTCATGGAAATCTCAAACTTTAAATGTCAAAACAGAATTTACTCTTTCCTTCTAAACCCATCCTTTTAACTAATTTTTCTGTTTTTATTAAGAGCACCATCATCCTTTCAATGAAAAGGGTTCACAATTACAGTCATTTTGATTCTCCCATCTCTATATTAAATTGGTGGTCATCATTGTCACCTGTCCAGTCCTCTTCTCTTTATTTACACAGTTACCAAATCAGTTCAGGACTGCTCTGAACATGTAATTCCCTTGCTCAAAAATCTTCAGTGGCTCTCTGTTGGCTCAAGGAATAAATATAGACTCCTATTTGGTACTTAAAGCTCATTAGAAGTCTATTTTATCATATTATTCCCCCTCACATACCCTATTCCTACCAAATTGGCCTACCAGATATTTCCACAAACTTGAAATCTTGTTTTCCACATCTGTGCCTTTGTATTGTCTGACCCTGCTTATTTCTACCTCCTAGAATCCCTAGTTTCCTTCAAAGGGAATTCAAATGACAGAAGACCTTTCTAAACCTGTAGTTATCAGTGCTATGCCCCAAATTACTTGGGGAACTAGGTGGTACAGTGGATAAAACACCAAACCTGGAGTCAGGAATATTGATTTTCCTGAGTTCAAATCTTGCCTCAGACACTAATGAAGTGTGTGACCCTGAGCAAGTCATTTAACCCTATTTTCTTCAGTTTCCTCATCTGTAAAATAAGTTGGAAAAGAAAATGGTAAACCATTCCAGGATCTTTGACAATAAAACCCCAAAATGGGGTCAACAAAGAGTTTGAACATGACTGAATGACTGAATAACAACAACCACCAAATGATTTTGCATTTGTTTTGCATCTAATTCCTAATAATTTATTTGTGCATCTATTGTACCTGTCCTTCAGTAGAATATAAACTCATTAAGTGCTATTTTGTTATTCTTTGTATCTTCATGGAATAGCACAGCTCCTTGCACATACTTGGTGACTAATAAGGATTTGTGGAATGGAATTGAACTGGCCTTATTAGATTTTCTGTGGCTCATTGGAGAGGCTTTTTGGCTTAATAAATCAGTTCTGTTTATCTAAGTGGATGGAAGGTAGCAGAGGCTTGAACAATCAAAAACAAGATAACCAATAAATCATGCTTGTGGTTATGTGATAGAGTCTTAACAGAGTTCCTGGTCTTATTGTGTGGTATTGGGGGACTGACCAAGCTCAGTCCTTATGAGCATGATGAGTGGACTGAACTGACACAAGTGGAAGAGACAAAGGGAGGCTGCTTCCAGAAAGGTGTGATCGAATGGCATGGATGGACCTCGCTCCTCATTCAGAGCATACGTAAGTATTGTTTGAGGTCTAGAGGAGCTTTTCCACTGGCTGCTGCACCAGAACCAAAAATGCTTACAAAATGATGATCGACTGTGTAAAGTCTGATCAAGACAATTCTAGAGGACCCTTGATGAAAAAGACTATCTCCAGAGAGAGAACTGATGAACTCTGAATGCAGATCAAAACATGCTCTGTTTATTTTAATTTTCATGTTTGTTTGTATGTATTTTCTTTTGTTATATGGCTAATATGGAAAAGTGTTTTGTATGACTCTACATGTATAATCTATATTACAATGCTTGCCTTCTTTAGGAGTAGAAGAGGGAGGAAGCAAATTTGGAACTCAAATTTTTAAAGAAATGAATATTAAGGGGCAGCTAGGTTGCTCAGTGGATAGAGAAGGAAGGTCCTCAGTTCAAATCTAGCCTCAGACATTTCTTGCTGTGTGACCCTGGGCAAGCCATCTAACCCTGGTTACCTAGCTCTTACTGAGCTTCTGCCTTGACAGCAGTGCTTGGTACTGATTCTAATACAGAAAGTAAGGGTTGAAAAAATGTATTTACATGTAATTGGGAAATGTTTAAGGAAACCAATAAATTTTTTAAAAAATGTTTCAAAGAAACTCAGAAACTACAAGCAATCAAATGAACAACTGTACAAAGATAACTGAATGTTTAATTCTCGACATGATAGAAAACAATGAATTAAAGCTTGCAAGGTGTTTGCCCAGAGAAGGTACCATTTGCCCTATTCTCAATCCCACACTACCCTTGCATACTGATATCCTTCAAGGCTCAGATCAAATGATTAAACCTTTGAGAATTCCCTGGCTAGCGCTTCTCTCTTCCACTTCTAAAGTTGTCTCAGGTACTAATTTCTAAAATCTATTTTGTAAAATAATATGAGTAGCACTAATCATCCTAATAGCTGGTATTTATAGACTGCTTTTTTATATACAGGTTCTCACCTCTCCTGTGAGACTCACAGTCACCCTCTGAGATAAGTATTAGTTATTTGTGCCTGTGAATGTCTCCTCTGCCATTCCCTTCATTCCCCCAAGTCAGGGATGAGGTCTTATTCGTACTTCTGAGCCCCTTGTGTTTTTTGTGGACCATATTCATGGGAATTTGCTTATCTTGGCCCATTTTTCCCCACTCAGTTTGGAATCTGGGAACCTTGGAAGTTCATTCAGGAGGTATTAGGTATTCAGTTACTTACCATGCTAACCCACCCAGGCAAGAAAAAACAATGAAACAGCAAGACACAACAGTAAGTGATATGGACAGATATCATTGGTAAAGCAAGGGGGGGGGGGGGAAATCTCAGGACTAGTCTCACTGCCTTTGCCTGTACTAGAACGGTTTGGGAAGAGCTCCACCAAAAGGCTCAAGAATCAACAGGTCAAGATTATCGACAAAGTTTCTCAGGAACCAAAATGAAGGGATTGACGCTTTTAATTCCATTCCATTAAATGTTTGGGGTTTTTTTTGGGTATCTACTATGTTCAAGGCATTCTACTTGATGCTAGAGATCAAGCAATCCTTGACCTCAAACTTTTAAAATAAAATTTCCTCTACTTGGGAAGGGAGGAAGGTGGGAATATGTACAAAGATAAGTACCAGACAAGGAAAACGGAGGACCATAAAATACCTAATAAGTAAAAGAATCAAAGGAGACTTTATGGAAGAGGTGACAGCTGAGGTAAGTCCTGAAGGGAGATAACACTTTTCTGAGAGCCTGAAATGAGTGCATTCCAAGGCTCCCAAATGACTTGTTCAAACATTGGAGATAGGAAATGGAATCCTGGTTTGTAGCTAGAAGGTAGAGCAGATTGCAGGTGGAGCCAGACTGCAAGTAAGTACAAGGGAACTTAACCTGTGCCCTGTGGACTTATTTTAAATTTTGATCATTGCATCTCAATATGATTGGGTTTTGGCAATTTTTGCCTTTCATTTCATACATATATTAAAATATAGTTTAAAATTGTAATTCTGCAAAGGTTTCACCAGACTGTAGCCACAAGCACGCATGGCACAACAAATGTTATAATCCCCTGCTATAAAGTTTTAAATGCTGAAATGAGGAATCTGGGACATCATTTTTAGTTCTGGGGCATCACAGTTTAATAAGAATACTGAGGGGGCAGCTGGGTGGCTCAGTGAGGGGGCAGCTGTGTGGCTCAGTGGATTGAGAGTCAGCCCTAGAGATGGGAGGTCCTAGGTTCAAATCTGGCCTCAGACACTTCCCAGCTGTGTGACCCTGGGCAAGTCACTTGACCCCCATTGCCTAGCCCTTACCACTCTTCTGCCTTGGAGCCAATACTGTGTATTGGCTCCAAGACAGAAGGTAAGGGTTTAAAAAAAAAAGAATACTGGTAAATTTAGAGGGTCTAGAGGTGGCTGATCAGAATGGTGGAGAGACTTGAATTCATGACAAGTGAGGCTCGGTTGAAGAAACCAACCAGATGGGAGAAAAGAAGACAGAGGTATGGGGTACAAGTAGGTAATGGGAGGCAGGGGAGCAGGGCAGTAATAGCTATGTTCAAGTATTTGACCTCAAGACTCAGTACTCTTTCAACTATACTAAATAAGACAGGCAGCTAGTTCCAAATATTATTATCCTTTTCTTCCAGTGCTTAAAGCCTGAGAAATTCCCCATCCCATAGACTCATATGAAAGTCCAACAATTTAAACTATAAGAAAAATGGTTTTTGGTTTCTCAAAGCAATAGACACCTTGCTGGTGTCAGCTTTTCCATCAAACTGACTGCTTGCTCCCAGGCAGGCAGAACCATAAATTTTAATTAAAATCGTTTTATTTCCAACCATGTTAGCCCATACATGGTGAGAAATGGTTCTCATCTTGTGCTTTCTTAGAGGGCCAAGCTGACAGCATTTGCAAGATTGCCTTTGAGCAGTTTTAGATCACAGAAGAGGCAGTATATATGCACCATAGGGAAGGGGTTACCAGTTCACCAGTTGCCCCATCCATGGAGAGAGACTTTTATTGCAAAGTGTGAAACCAGTAACTTCCCTGCAGTGACTTTCTGCTCTATCTCCTAGGCCAAAAGAATGCAAATCCAGATAATTGTGGATCATATATGTGTTGACAGGTATGAATGAGTAGCTCCACCCTGCAGGAAAACATGGAGAAACTTGTTGGTGCTTGAGTTGCATTTGTTCTCTGTCTTTGTGAGTTCACCTGCATTCCTCCTGTGTGTGTGTGTGTGTGTGTGTGTGTGTGTGTGTGTGTGTGTGTTCTGTATCGTTTTATTGAGCAGAAACCCTACATGCCTTCCAGCAACTGCTCCCTTTCTGGCAGGTCTCTGTTCTGGAAGCCCTACTTGAAAGTTCACATAGGTTTGGAAATCATTCTTCTTTGACCTCTGTAGCCATGGTGGCTGAGGGTCTATCCATCTGCTATCATTCTCTTCATATTATGGGAGTGGGATTGGACCTTTGCAAGCCAAGAATAAGCAATTGATTTACTTTGTCAAGCTTTACTTGAGGAATTTTTGTACCAAATGGTTGTACCCTGTTCTTGGCACCAAACAAACTTAGAATCTCCACTGAGAACGGTGATTGAGCTCTGATTTCTAGGTGATGTGGACTTAGAAAAAAGAAGAGACAAATTAAAAGTCATTGCATGGTCAAATTCATTTATATAAGCCTTGAAGGTTTGCAAAGTGTTCTACAAATATTTTTTTTAATTTTATTCCCACAATGACCCTAGGAAGAGTTTTAGCACTCATTTATTTCTTATTTATTTAATTAAATATTTCCCAATTATATGTAAACAACTTTTTAACAATCATTTTTAGTATTATGAGTTCCAAATTCTTTACTTTCCTCTTGAGCCTCCCCAATCCTTCAAAGTCATGCAACTTGATTTAAATTATACAGTTGGGGTCATGCAAAACATATTTCCATATTAGCTATGTTGCAAAAGAAAACATAAACTGAAACAATAACAAGATAAAGAAGTTGAGGTTCATCAGTTTTCTGGATGTAGAAAGTATTCATCATCATAAGGTTCTTTGAAATTATCTTGGAAAATTATCTTGATCAAATTAACTAAGTCTTTCACAATCGATCACAATATTCCTATTACTGAGTACAATATACTCTGATTTTGCTCCACTCATGTTTTATAAGTTCACACATGTCTTCCTGAGTTTTTTCTGAAGCTATCCTGCTGGTTATTTCTTGTAAAACAATAGTATTCCATTACAATCAGATACCACAACTTGTTCTACCATTCCCCAATTGATGGGCATCTCCTCCATTTCCAATTGTTTACCACCACAAAAAGAGCTGCTATAAATATTTTTGTACAAATAGCTATTTCCCCTTTTTTATCTCTTTGGGTTACATACCCAGTAGTGGTACTGCTGGTCAACGTTCCAAATTATTCTACAGAATGGTTTGGACCAGTTCACAACTATGCCAACAGTGTTCTGATTTTTCTGCATCCCTCTAACATTTGTAATTTTCCTTTTCTGTCATGTTAGTTAGTCTGATAGGTGTGAGGTGATATCTCAGAACTATTTTAATTTGCATTTCTCTAATCCTAAGTGATTTAGAACATCTTATGTGATTACTGATTTGATTTCTTTAATTTCTTATTCTGAAAACTGCCTATTCATATCCTGTGAGTTAACTGGAGAAAGACTCTTATTTTCGTACATTTGGCTCAGTTCCCTAACTGAGAAATGAAACCTTTCTCAAAGAAATTTATTACAAATTTCCCCCATATTTCCTATTTTTCTTCTAATTTTGTCTGCATTAACTTTATTTGTGCAAAAGTTTTTCAATGTCATGTAAACAAAATTCTCTATTTTACTTCCTATATAATCTTCTCTGTCTCTTGTTTTATCATAACTCTTCCTTGATCCACAGATCTGCCCGGTACATTTTTCCATGTTCCCTTAATTTAATGGTGATATTGTCCTTTCTATCTAAATCACTTATCCATTTAAACTTTATTTTGATATACAGTGCGAGATGTTGGTCTATTCCAAATTTCTGCCAAATTTCTTTCCAGTTTCCCCAGCAATTTTTGTCAAATATTGAGTTCTTTCCTCAGAAGTTTGGATTTGGGGATACAAAACACTAGATTACTCTGCTCATTTATTTCTTTACATTGTGTACTTAGTCTATTTCAGTGATCTATCACTTTTTCTTAGCCAATATCAATCAGATTGCTTTAATCATTGCTTTGTATTACATAATATTTATTTTCAAGAAGGATGCAACTGTATAGTGATCCTTACCTCATTATGTAAAGAAACACAACTTCTGCCTGAGACGATAAAATGCAGAATCATTTATATGTTAATAAACAAAAACCTATATTATAGATACGAATTAGACTTGAGCATAGAACCAAGTTATTATCATATGGGGAATAGAGCAATGGACCTTCCATTTCTTAACCTTAGAACTCTGTGAAATACTCTTTCTAAAAGAAAAATGCTTAGCCTATAATTCAGGCACAACTATAACTAGCCCAAGGTAAAGGGGACTTTGTCTTGGAGTGCTTATATCCAGAGGGCATACTTTTTCTTTGCAGTCACCACAATTGTTCCTCACCTTGAGATGCTGACTAATCAGTAGCCCAGGCTGCCCCCTCCAGGCTTCAATTACTAATGCTCACTTACCCCAGAATCTATCTTTCTCCCTCATGCTCAGAAGAATAAGGACTGACTCCTCTATGGGACAGGTCACCCATTATAGTCATAACTATACCCATAAATGGATTAGCCAAAATGCTGCTTTCAAACTTCTGTTTCAATACTCATCAGAATGTTTTCTGTCCATTTTAACCATTGGCCTCAGATTATTCATCTTTTCCTCAACTCCTAATCCAATTGTTTCACCCTAGTGAATAAAGCTTTTTTATAGCTTTGTGATTTATGTCTTTGTATGTACTAGATTGTCAAATAACCAGGAGACCTATAAAAGATAGCACCCTACAGGTTTCAGGAAATTGTTAGTGTCTGGATATGAAGAAATCTCAAGGTCTGAAATACATGAATTCAGTTCTTTCTTTCCAGGCCAGCTACCAGCCTTTATGCTGAACAAATCACCATTCAGGGGATGACCTTGAACTAATTGAGTTAATTTGTCATGAGAAAACTTGTTACCTCAAAGATTCTGTTCACTCCTTTTAATTTCTCATGGTAAGTGAGATTAAATGAATAGAATAGAAGAAAGTATTTAGCCTCACAGACTGGTACTTTGAAATGATCTTCCCTTAGAGAAAATCAGGGAAAGGATATATGGTCATCTTTCTGGGACAGAGTCTCATTCTACCAGAATTTAAGAGCTAGATTCCATACCCTTGTCTTTATGATGAGCTGTCATAAATTCTGATTGACCTCTCTATTGACCTCCAGACTCTCAGCTTCATTGGAAATCTTGAATTAGATGTCCCATAGACATCTTAAATGCAACATGTCCAAATTTTCCCTCCCAAAACTCTCCCCTCTCCTCAATTTCTCTGTTACTGTTTGAGGGTACCAATATCCTCCCAGTCTACTAGGCATGCAAACTGGTGTTATCCTTGACTTTCTCTCTCACCCTACTATATTAAAACTTTTCCCAAGGATTATTGATTGTGCCTTCATAATATCTCTTATACATGTCCTTCTCTGAGATCATCACCACCTTGGTTCAGGTTCTCATCACATTATTCCAGGAGTATTGAAATAGACTATTGGTTGGTCATCCTGCTTCCCATCTCTTCTTCAACCCCTACTCCATCCATCTTTCACTCTACTATTAAAATGATCTTCCTAAAGCACAGATCTCACCATGTCAGCCCCTACTCAACAAACTACTCAACAAACAAAACAAACTGTTCCACTAATAAGACACTCCATCTCTTGACTCTGGGCATTCTTTCAGACTGTTTCTTGTTGAAATGTTTTCCCTCCTTTTCTCCACTGCCTGGCATCCCTGGCTTTCTTCAAGTCTCACCTTAAATTGTACCTTCTAAAGGAAGCCTTTCCTAATCTTAATTCTAGTGCCTTTCCTCTGTTGATTACTTCCCATTGGTTCTATATGTATCTTGTTTGTACATTTTGCCTTTTGCATGTTGTCTCTCCCATTAGACTGTTAGCTCCATAAAAGCAGGTTGTCTTTTGTCTTTCTTTGTATTCAGAGCATTTAGCACAGTGGCTGGAACATAGTGGACACTTAAAACTGTTTATTGATGGTCTTACTTCCCTTGGTTCTCTGGGTCCATCTAGTAAAGCTATTTCCAACTCTTCGATTATGCTCTAAGAAATGATATTGAAGCCTTATCTCATAGACTGCCAAGCTAGCCATGGCCTGCCTGTTTCCTCCCATCAACTACTTGCTCTGTTATCAAAACTGCCTTCCACCACACCCATTCCTCAATCATAAGATTTGATGGAGATCAAAACTTTGTCTCATTAGGATGAGCTTTGAATGCTTGGTTTGGATGGTTTGGATGCTTCATTGGCAAGCTTATAAACTGGAAGAATTATAAAGTGCTTTGAATACCCAGGAGAAAAAAAAATTATAGAAACACAATGAAAGTTTTAAAATAGCCAGACAAGAGAATGGGCTCTATTCCCAGCTTTGCCACTGAAAAATCATGGGAACTCCGACAGTTCATAAACTACTCTTCCTAGACCTATAAAATGCAAGTCATAATCATAGATCATCGGAGACAGGATCAGCTTTAGTCATTATCTAATCTGACTCTCCTCTCCTATAGAGGAAAATGAGGTACAACTTAGTAAACTGACTTTCCCAAGATCCCATAGCTAATTAGCAGAGATGAGTTTAGAACTCAGAGTTGGCAGATTATTAGAAACCCTGAGACCTATGGCATATTCAATTCAGTAGGGGATTGGAGAGTGGTGAAGAGAGCGTAAGCTCTAGTCAAGTACAATTATAATCAGAAGAGGTGATGGTCCAGTCTCCAGCTCCTTGGAAATAGCAGGACAAGGAGGGAAAGGGAGCAAGTGATGACTGTGCTATCTAATTCAGCCCAGAAGGCTATGTTACCCGGCTCATCTGCCTTACAAAGAATAGGAGAAATAAGAAGACAGGGAATTCCAAATACTCTTGAGAGGTGACAAATAAATGTGATTTGCATTATTTCATTTTTAAAGAAATATGTCCAACTTAAGGGACGCCTAGATTTAATAGAGTATATACGTGATAAAGCTTCTCAGTCAGGTTTTTGAAGCTTTTTTCAAAAGACAAATTTGAATGGTTGTCCAAGATTTAGAGGGGAGAGGAATAGGCTTCCTTTTGCTTCAAGCATCATGGCTCAGAAGAAGGAGAACTCTCTTTAGAGTCAGAGGATCTGAAGTCAGTCCTCACTCCACCACTTACTTTCAGTATAACCTTTCACAAGTCTCTTGAGTTCTCTGGCCCTCAGTTTCCTCATCTGTAGATCTGTAGAATGATGAGGATTGAACTACATGATCTTTTCTAATTCTAAATCCATCATCTTAGAATCCTAACTTCATTCCTCATACCAGAGAGATGGAAGACTACTAGAACAAAATGCTTTTACTATGACCCCATTAGTAAAAGCTGATGACCTCAGGCTGAGTATGTCCTAGAGGGCATTCTTGTTCTGATCTTTATTTCTGAGGTCTCTTTCAACTCATAGGTTTTAGGTTGCTGGGATAAAAAGTCTTTAAAAGGATTTACTTGAAAAGTATAATTTGTCACATTTTTCTATGAGCCACTACATATATCTTAAGTACCACCTTAGTTCCCCAGTCTCATATTTTGTTTTTTGATGTTGTTACACTATGATTAATACTCCTCCTAGGCTCCTGGGAAGAGTATTAATCATAGTGTAACAACATCTATGCCACTTCTTCTCTATGCCACTCCTAATTCCCTGAGCTATGTACCATCTCATAAGTCATATGAGAATAGATTTAGAGTCAGAAAGGGTCTCAGAGGTTACCAGGTACAACCTTATCATTCTTTTTTTAAACCCTTACCTTTTGTCCTAGAATCAATATTTTGTATTGATTCCAAGTCAGAAGAGTGGTAGGGGCTAGGCAATGGGGATCAAGTGACTTGCCCAGGATCACACAGCTAGGAAATATTTGAGGTCAGATTTGAACCCCTCCTTTACCCAGCCTTGGCTCTCAATTTACTGAGGCACTGAACCTTCCCTTTCTTAAAATAAAGATGAGTTTCAGAGAAGTTAGATGAATTACCCAAAGTCATGCACATAGTAAGTGGCACCATCAGGAACCCAGCCACTTTCCACTCTATATTCATCTCAGCTGGGAAGCCTGGAAAAGTTTCCCCTCTTGGACCTGGCTTCTTAACCCCAACAAGAGAAATAAAAGAACCAAGTGAGCTTTCTTCCTTACAAGCTTTAATTATAGCACAGAGTATGTAAATGACAGGAGAGAAAGAGGTTAAGGTTTTACAAGCCAAGAAATTCAGGCTTTTAATTCCTTGTCAGCTAAAAATCCTCCATAGAATAAGAAACCTAGAAATGGAGACACTGGTGTGACTGAAATCTAATTAAGTTTTAAGTCATACTCTTCATCCCGCTCATTTATAATTATGCACCATGATCTCTGTGATTGCCTCTGAGGTCTCTGGGTGAGTGGTGAGAAAAAGAGGGAAAAGATGATGGAGAAGTTGATCAGGCTCTTTTAGGACTGACTTTCAGGAAACTGAAATTTATATCATCCCTGACATATCAAGACTCTGAAAGGAATGAAGGGGCCTCATTCTGCAATGACTAGTCATTAAAAGTAAGCTGTGTCATTGAGATTGACTGGGAAGACAAGCTCTATGACTGTCTGTTTTATGTAACATGATTTTGTGACATATAAAACCCACCTCACAACATATAACAATTCCCCAAATTGTTCTCAGTAATATCTAAAATTCTATAGTTAGAAAGTTATTTTTTTTACCCATTTCTATCATTCAGTGTCACTGTCTAGTCCTTCTTGGTCACTCACACTGGTGAAAATAAGTTTATTAACTCCTTTTAGAATAATTTTGATGTGGAGGAAAAGAGGAAGAGGAAACTGGGTGGGACTTCTGTCCTTAGTTCCCCCATTACTGATGCTGATTCAACTAAAATCTCAAATAAAATACTCTGAACTATGTTCTTCTTCTTGAGTGCCTGGAGTGTAAGGGGCACCATTGTGAGGGAAGGAAAAAAGAAGGCTGGAATTCCAGAAACAAACTCTGCAAGCTCCCCAGTTTTGCCTAGAACTAATCTTAGCTGTCAGCTTTGGTCCATTTTTGATTTGTCTGTATTAGTTTTGGGTTCCAACAATGCATCACAGAAAAAAATTATAAACCAAAACCATTCCATCTGCTAAGCTCATCCATCCCCTAGAACAGTAATGGTTCTACTTACCATTTGCTCCTACAAAATCCAACACATATATTCAGCAAAGTCTGTGTTTCTTGGGTTGGCTGAAGATGTGTTTAATATTCTACCACATAAATAGCAACAATTCACCTTGACTTTGACATTGATGAAAAACAGACAATACCAAGTTGAGCCCAGTTTAGCTGATAACATTTAGTTTAAAGAACAAACAAATAATATCATCTCCTTTCTTCCCCCTCCCTCCAAGAAAAACAACCTTTAACAGTCTCCCTGCAGCCAAACCCCAGGAATTTATGTACAGGCTAAAGAGAGACACAATATTCAGTATTTTCCCTGCACCATGGGAAAGTGGGCCAGTTTCTCCTCCTGTGTGAGGAAAAATTTCCCAGCGCGGAGTCCTGATGTAGCGGAAAGAACATTGGTTTAGACGTCAGCAGACTAGGGCTAAGGGCTCAGCTCTACCACTAATTATGACTGGTGACCTGGCCTTGGGGGTGGGGGGGGGAAGAGAGGAATATAAATTTATAAATGAAGGGCTTAGTGTAGATAATCTCTACATTTCATTTAAGCCCTAATATTCTTAAAAAAAACAAACAAACAAAAAAGAAAACACCCTTACCTTCCATCTTAGAATCAATAACAGGTATTGATAACAAATCAGAGAAGTGATAAGGACTAGGCAATGAGGGTTCATTCACTTGCCTAGAGTAATGCTGGTAGGAAGTGTCTCTGGCTAGATTGGAAGCCCAGGACCTCCTGTCTCTAGCCTGGCTCTCATTCCAATGGGCCACCTAGCTGCCCCCAGCCCTAATATTATTTAAATCTTCTCAATGTGGAAACTAGAAACCCCCAAACTTGTAGTCTCATAAGATCTGATGAACCCCAAATTTTAGGGTTCACTTATAAGCGGAGATTCCAATTTCATCCATGATCCTATGAGAGTTTGTCCTGAGGGAAGTTTGAGATCTTTCTAGGCTACAAGTTTGGGGGTTTCTAGATTCCATGTTGACAATCTAAAAGTGACCTATGATGAGTGAGACCAGTTTAGATCCCTCAGTCTAGGAAGAGATGAGTCTCAGAATTGTACCCATAAGAATTTCTGGTAGCTTTTCACCATGGAGAAAGGCTTCCTGAAACCTTTTTTTTATTATTATTATACACTAAATATCATTTAGTGTCTAATTAACTCATTTTAAAAAATCAATTTTAACAAAGGAAAAACTTTAAATATTTGCATTTTGTTTAGATTTTATTGATTGTCCTCATCTTTCTTACTTGTAGGTTCCTTTCTCTTCGTTTATCTTTATGTCTAATTACACAGCAATTCTCCCAGGACATCGATATCCAATTTAATCCAAAAGAGACCCAAAGCCCTATCCGAATATCACTCATGTAGAAGACACTTAACAGCAATATGTATTGTCATGATGGATTTGAATTCAGCAGCCTAATAGTTAAACAATCATTGTTTGGGAGGGAAGAGGACATATATTACCCCAGCGAGACCCAGAACTTAGAAAGTTTTTAAGAAGGTAGACCCTCTCTGAATTCCACAGAATTAATCTCACAGAATTTCAGTAAGCAGAGAAAGTGATAACTAATATTTTGGGAGGAGGAAATATACCCAATCCTTTATTTTTCTATTCACTAGATGGAAAACAAAAGGCCAACCTCCTTCAGGTTAACTTATAACCATTTAATTTTTTCCATATGTTCATGGAAGAGGCACGAAGAGAAATAGAAAACTAGACCAAAGCACAGACAAGCTTAAAATTAGTGGGATCAAAAAGACTAGAGGAAGGGTTCTAGCTACCTAGTTACTGATGGGATTGATGTTGGAGATTAGTAGGGGAGGAGGAAGGCCCAACATAGAAGAGGAACATCCAAGCATTCTTTTTTACTATTTGTCATATTTGTCAATATTTTCCTTCATTATGGTTTAGAAAGGCCTTTGGTGGTTGGATTAGGCAAATAATTTCCATTTATAACATTATGTCTATGGAAAACTATGTTTCAAATTCCATACAACTGGCTTACAAATAGGTAGACTTTTCCAATAATAACCACTATTTCTTTAAATTAGGGAATGCTTATAATTCTGAGCCTTCAATCGGTCAATTAACCAACAATCATTTGTTAAGTGTCTACTATGTGCAAGGCATTATACACCAGGAGATTTAAAGACAAAAATAGAATGATAATGAGTTTGTTATAACTATTTGTGCTCATCATTTCCTTTTGTAGATATTCATTAAGCATTCTTTTAAGAATACCTCTTGGAATTTTACTGGATATTGAAATCAAGTTTGATAAACTATAGTCTATTCCTTAGGGGGAAGAAAAACATTTGTACAAAATGCAGGGCATTTTTAGAGGATAGAAGGCATCTAATTTAATGAATATATATTGGGAAAGCACAACAGTGCCAAATTGTAAAAAGTCAAGGCAAAGTAGTTTGAACTTTACCCAGGAGGCAATAGCTACTGAAGATTTGGGGGCCCAGGATTTCTGTGTAAGAGAGATTATTTTTGGAATGGAATAAAGGAAGAACTTGAATAAAGGAGAGAGGAGAAGTAGGAACATGTTTGGAAGTTATTTCAATTTCAATTACAGGTAGGAGGTACTGAATTCCTATCCTAAAGGAATAGAGCAGAGAGGAAAGATTAAAAAGATATTACAGAAGGAGAATTCAACAGAACTGGGAACCAAATGAAAATTAAAAGTGTAAGAGAGGGAAGTAAAAAAATAATGTCTGAAATTTGAAGATAAGAGACTAAGGGAATAATAGTTCCACTGAAAGAACTACTGAATTCAGAAGGGGTCTAGTTTTAGAGGAAAAGACAACAAGGTCTTGGGGTGTTGGCAGAATGTATGCAGCCCAAATGTCATTGGGGCACTTAAATGTACAACAGTAAACTTTTAAAGGAAGGTCAGGGCTCTATGTAGATTTCAGAGCCCTATTGTAAAAAGGTGGTAGTTAAAACCAAAGGAGTTCATAAAATTGCCACCTCCAATGTCAGAACAGATAAATTAAAAATGTGAAAGGGAAACAACTTTAAAACTTTGTAAATCTGATCAATATATTGACCATTCTGACTTTACACATCAAATGACAAAGCATGTGAGGTAGAAATATGGAATAGGATAAACAGTTCTAGACATGGCCGAGGTGTTTACTAAGACTCCTTGACTATATTTATTTGGTACAAGGCTGAACTTCCAAGGAAGAAGGGGATGAATTATGTGATGGAGATGTAAAAAATACAAATAAACACATGAATACTTATATTTAATAGAGGCTGATCAGTGAAAGTGTACTCTTTTTAGGCATGTCTGGCATTCTTAGACCTGATGCATCCTCTCTCATGGGCTTCAAAACACAGTTTCCTTTTCATGTTGGTGAAGAAAGGGTCTCTTTGATTGTTTGCTAAATTGGAACCGAGAATAGTTTCTTGGTAGTGAAGGAGGAAGCTCTAGGCTTCCATGGAGAGTTATGTAAAGAAACATAGGCTTTTTCTTGCCCCAAAGCTGGCATGGAGTCATGAAATCATGGTCCAATAAGAGTTGTTGAGAGGCAGCTCCAGCACCAACATTCTATTTTCTTCTTTCAGGTTAATAGGAAGCATGTGAAACTGGTTGGTGGGCTGGAGTGTGGAGCACTAAACTCTACTCCAAGCCTTCCTTTATGGAGGACAGAATTGGAACTTCAAAGTTCACTCCACTCTTTGTCTAGTCTACTTGTTCTCTACAAAACAAGATGCCCTCTGATCCCCTCCAACCTCCCCTTTCAGCTTCCTTTGTTTGGTGTGATGTCTTCACCCATTAGATTGCAAACTCCTTGAGGGAAGGGATGGTCTTTTTCTTTTTTTTGTATCCTCAGCAGTTAGCACATTATCTGACACATGGTGAGTGATTAATAAATGTTTAATGGATTCAATCAAATTGAATTGTGGCTTCTGTGTCTGTTGTAAACAAGTAGGGAAGATTGAGAACTGGAAAAACTTAGCAGTAGAGGATATCTAAAAGGAATGGGTGCCTAGTGATTTCTTTAAACTTATAGGGTCAAAAGAAACCCAGCTACACTTCCTAAGCTGCCTTGCTATTTAATATTTGCATTTTATACTCAATGCATCCATAAAACTTTCTTTAGTAAGTAGAATCCATTTGCTCTCTCAAAGTTGCACTAATAGCTTCCCCAGAGTTTCTCTTTGTACTCTGCCACCTTCAATGGTTCCATTATAATTCTGGCATAGTAACATACAACAATTTATGCTCACAAGCTTACAACTTTGTAGTCTTCAGTGTATTCCCGAGCACGGTTCTGCTTTTGTTTAAAATAGCAATTCCTCTGAATGCAACCTAAGTACAAGACTTTGTCAGAATCAATTTATAAGAATGGCAAATGAAGCCATAAGCTTTCCTATCAAGCCCATGATGTTTTTACTGTTTAAGTGGCATGAACAAGCATTCTACATTTCTGTCTCTGCAAAATTCCACTGGATTTCCTACTTTATGGCCAAATTTCTTGAAAAATTTTCTTCTTAGTAAAGATCATTTCAACCAGTCACATTTCTAATAAACTCTTGTCAATTAGCTTTTGTGTACCCTACACACATATATGAACACACAACTATGCATATATAGTTAACTAAATCAGTGTCTTCTTTAATGTGTGTGTTGCTGTATGGATATAATAGTAGCTGAGATGTAACATTGAGTATGGTTTTCAGAGCACATGTATTATCTTAGTTGATCTTTTTTTTTAACTCTTACCTTCTGTCTTAGAATTGATACAAAGTTTAAAAAATCTCATTTGATCTTTAGAACAATTATGCAAGAAAACTACTTTCTTGTCCCCATTTTACAGGTAGGGAAACAAGTTCAGAGAGCAAGGGACTTACCACTTTGTCACAAATATAACTAATGTTGAAAGTAGAATTTGAACCTTGATCTCTTCTGACTCCTAAGTTCAGCATTCTGTCCACTATATGCAACATATATACATAGAGACAGAGAGACAGATATTCATATACACATATTCTCCACTAAAGTCTTTTTTTCAATGACTATCCCCTCCCCAAATGGGGAAAGGTAATTGTTTTTAATTTTATTATCTATTTCTTTTTAACATTTTTTTTAATACAAAGTTCCAAATTATCTTCCTCCCTCCAAACCATTCCATTAAGAAGGCAAGTGATGTTAATTATACATGTGAAATCATGCAAAATGTACATATTAGTCATGTTGGGAAAAAGACAAGAAAAATACAAGTGAAAAATTGGACTTCAATTTGCCCTCAGATTTCATTAGTTCTCTATCTTAAGGTAGATGACATTTTTCATCATGAGTCCTTTGGAATTATCTTGAATCACTGTATTGATCAGAGTAGCTAGATCTTTTGCAGTTGATCATTATTACAATATTGCTGTCACTGTTTATAATTTTCTCTTGGTTCTGCTCACTTCACTTTGCATCAATTCATATGTCTTCCCATGTTTTTCTGAAATTATTCTGCTCATCACCTCTTATAGTGCAATAGTATGCCATCACAATCATAAACAACAACTTGCTAGTTATTCCCCAATTCATAAATACCCTCCATTTCCAATTCTTTGCCACCACAAAGAGAACTGTATAAATATTTTTGTACATATTATCCTTTGTTCCTGAGAACAACTCCATGTGCTCTGGCAGGTCTTACCAAACTACAGAGGTTTTGAGTACATATGATCCTGGTAAAGAACAATATGTCTATTTTCTACAAAGCAGCAAGACCAATTTTGAAGAGACTCATCACGAGATTAGCCATACAGTAACTAATTTTTTGGCCATAACCAACTCTAAAAGACCTTCCACTAATGTATAAAGGAGTAATGATTTGTTTTGACCTATATCAATAAAGTTCTTCAAGTTTGCAAAATGGTTTATTTGCACCCTCTTATTTGAGCTTCTCAATGAATCTAAGAGAAAAGGATAACAAATATTATCTCCATCTTACAGATGAAGAACCCAAGGCTCAGAAAAGTCAATTGAGTTGTCTATGATCACAAAACTAATAGGTAGCAGGAAGGATATGAACTCATGAATTCCTGATTACAAACTCATTATTCTGTCTCCTATGCTTCAATATATAACATGGAATAAATGACCAGCCTTGGAGTCAGAAAAACCTGGATAGAAATCCTTCCTCTGTCATTTACAAATTATTTGACCTTGAATGAGTAATTTAACCAGTCTGACCCAGGCAACTCACTAAAAATTATAAGCTACAGACAAGTTGCTGATCTTTATCAGTGGAGTCAGTTAACTAGCATTTGTTAAAGTACATACTATGTGTCAGATACTGTGTACAATGTTGGGAATACAAAGGAAAGCAAATGACAGTTCTTGCTCTCAAGGAGCCCACATTTTAGGGGAAGAGGAAACAGCTTTGTATGAACAGGATATATACAGAGTAAATTGGAGAAAAACTTAAAATGAAGGCTTTAAGATTAAGGAGAACTGGGGAAAATCTTGTAGAAAGAAGGAATTTAGCAGAGACTTGAAGAAAGCCAAGGTAGCTAGAAGTCAAACCTGAGTAGAGAAAAAGTTCCAGGTAAGAGAGATAGACAGTGAAGCTACTCAGCAGTGGGAGATGGGAGTATCATGCATAAGGATGCTTCCATGAGAGGAATGTCTCACACTAATAAAATCACTTAGCTATACCACTTCAAACTGTAGATGTAGCATAAAACAAATACAGAAATAAATGCATTGGTATATATGCACATATATATATATAAATACCTATGTAGATATACATATTCATAACCCAAATATGTATATACATATGCACATACATTTAAAAATATGACATAAGATACATGATCAGCCTTATGTTTATATAAACATACAACATATTTCTGTAAAACAGAGAACTATGTCATCAGAATACTGAAATTCAAGAAGAGCGGTGGTTGACTGTTTCTCTTGATTATCTAAGATTTATTATAAATTTAGAAAAAATTTGTAAGTTATATATGTCTTCTCTTACAATGTGATCTTGGAAATATGTATTGCATGATAGCACACATACAATGTATATCATATTATCTGCCATCTTAATGAGGAGAGAGGAGGGAAGACAGGAAGAGAACATGGATCACAAAATGATAGAAAACAATTATAAAAATTGTATTGATGTGTAAGCTGGAAAAATATAAAAAGAAATTTTAAAAAGAAAGAAAAGAAAATATATGAACTGGGTAAACCTAAGAATATAGAATTGAGTGGAGTCTCTCCCAGAAAGAATGCTAGGAGTAAAAAAGCTTTCTAGGAGAGTTCTGAATGGAAAGGATATCCAACTACATATTTTTGTTCAAGCATTTTAGTTTTGTCTGCCTCTTCATGATCCAATTGGGGGTTTTCTTGCCAGAGATACTAGGGTGGTTTTCCTTCTCTGTCTCATTTTACAGATGAAGAACTGAGGCCATCAGGGTTATGTGATCTGCTTAGGGTCACACAGCTAGTAAGTGTCTGAGGCTGGATTTGAACTCAGGAAGACTCATCTTCTTGACTCTAAGCCCTGAAATCTACCCACTGTGCTAGATCTCTCTAAAAAGAGGATGGTCACACCACATACAAATGAAGGAAACTAAAGATTTAGTAAGCTCATGAGCCACTTAGATCACTCTTAATAGGCTTCACTTATAAATCTAATTCCTGTCACTGCTTTGTGAGATTTAATTTAAATATGTTTGTTTTGCTGCTTTGTTTTCCTCCATATAAGTAAATCCTGAAGAAAGATGCATTTAAGCTTGATAGTGCATAGACAGAGGGGAGAAAGGAAAGAAGGTTAAATGGATAGGATGTGCTCAATATGTATTTCTTCAACTATAAACTATTGTGGACATGGTTTAGAGCTAGTGATTCAGAAAGTGTCAGAAGCCACTGATTTTCAGTCAGGGAACCTTGCCAGAGTGCAAGAGATTTTCCGAGTGGAAGGCAGCAAAGCTGTAGGATACCAGTCCTTGGAGCAGAGATGCCTATTGATCTATGGGAAGGAGGTTTGACATTTTCATGCCAGCTCTTAAAGCATTTTCTCTTGAATGGTTCTGCAACTCTATTTGGGATGTGACCTGCAATCCTTAAATGCTAAGAGCTGCTTCCAAATAGTGACATCTTTTCCCGGCCCCAGCAGTCTTCATTATTGGCTATTGATACCCCTAATCTTCATCACTGATGGTAAATTCCTGAGTTGGATACTCCAATTTGCCCATTAGGATATCTCTGCTTAAGAAGTTGCAACTGGCCCTGAAGAATTAAGAGGGAATAATTAAATCTCAGAGTTCAGAAGTTATCTAGCTCAACCTCTAGTTTATCCTTAACCTCTTTTGTGATATTCCCAACAATTGAATATTCAGGTATCATTTATAGACCTCCAGAAATGGGAAGCTCAAAACTCTAGTAAAAAAGGCAATTCTGTTTTGGAGTCTGGATAAAAAGTTTTTCTTTATACCAAATTTCCTTAGATTTGATTCTGCCATTGCCCATATTCTGACCTTTTAGGAACAATTTATCCAAATCCATCAGGAAAAAACCCACTGGATTTGGAATCCAAGGCTTTGGGTTTGAATTCCAGATTGTTTCCTTGTATTTTTCTAAGATTTTTATAAATCACTGGATCTCTCTAAGCTTCATTTTCATCAACTATAAAGTGAAGAGTTGGACTAGACTTTTAAGGATTTTGCATTTCTAAATTCCATAATACTAGGATCCTATAATCACAGAATTCTAACCCTTCATTCATTGGATAGCTTTATATAGAGGTAGTTATCATACACCTCTCCTTTTTTATTATCGTAAAAACTATTTATTCAGAAAAAAAATCCAGCAGTGATTGATCCAATGCAGTGAAAGTCCAAATGAACAGAAAGTATTCTAGAACACAGCCTGATATTTTTAGAACAAAATAAAACAATTTTTGTGAGTATAGTATGTACTTCAAAGATTATTTTGGAAGTCCAAGATATTCTTAAGTAAATTTTAGTATATCTTGTCCTGTAAACAGTTGCTTATCGCCAATATTTAAAAATATTAAACAAACAAACAAAAAAGGTCTAACATAACTTTTGCCTTCTGTACCATCTTGCCTACTATTTTGTCTTTGATCTAACCAGGTTTCCCTAATTATAGAATAAAAAATTATCGAAACAGTACACATTTCCAATTTCTTCTACCAATTCTCTTCCACCAAGCCTTTAAAGACTCTTTCACAATCCTGGTCACTCTTCTCAGATGTGCTCTGGATAATAAATGCCATTTGTAAAATGTGGTATTCAGTAATCACCACAATAATAGAGAGGAGATAAAAACCAAAGCAAAGTATGGAATAACTGGAATCTCTTTCTTCTGGGATATTCCACTTCTGTAAATGCCCACCCCTATGATTGGATTTGCTTTATTGACTGCCATTGACCCATACTGAGTTTTGTTAATGTTCAAGTAATTTTCAGGCATGTCTCCATAGGGGTTTTCTTGGCAAAAATCTTGGAGTGATTTGCCGTTTTCTTCTCCAGCTCATTTTACAGATGAGGAAACAGGAAATAGAGTTAAGTGACTTGCCCAGGGCCACACAGCAAGTGGCTAAGACCAGATTTGAATCCAGGAAGATGAATCTTTTTGATTCCAGATCTGGTGCTCCATGTAATACCCCTATACTGAGTTTACAATGCACTAAAGTTTTCAAATCTTTTTTACATGAACTGTTGTTGAGCCATACCACTTTCCATTGAAGAACTGACAAATATTTATTAGGTGCTTACTATGTATGAGCACAGTGCCTGGAAGGTGCATAATAAGTGTTTATTGATTGATTGATGTGCCTGGAACTGTGCTAAAAAACACTGTGCTAGCAGTAGTAGTAGAAATAATAGCTAATATTTATAGAGCAATTTTATGTTTGCAAAGAATTAAACATCTCTTTTGTCATTTGAACTTCACAACAATCCAAGGAGGCATTTACAATTATCATCCCCATTTTACAGAGAAGAAAATAGAGGCTCCAGGAGGTCAGGGTCACCAGCCATGGTAGCAAGTGTCTGAAGCAGGATCTGAACTCATCTTCTTGATTCCAAGTCCAGCACTCTACCTGCTTCACCAACTATCTGCCCCTAGATGCAGGAGAAAAAGCGAAAAGTCTTTGCCTTCAAGGAGTTTACATTCCAGTATGGGGAAGAAAACATGCATATATGGATCTTTATGTGTAAGGACATATATTATATAGACATGGATGAGAGAAAGAGAGAGGGAGGAGAGAGTAGGAAAAATAGAATGGGGAAGAAGAAAAGACTGTGAGAGGCAGGAAGAGAGAGAGGGAGAGGAGAAAACAAAGTGGAGGATAAGATATAAAGTAGACTAGAATAAAGTAGACACAAGATACCTGTAAAGAAGGTACTAACTTAAATTTATTTAAAAAAAAGTTTTATTTAACCCAAAGATAGGACTTGATTGATAGCTCCTACAGTCAGAACTATTTAGCATGGTCACTAGTAAGCCACAGTATGTCTGGAGCTGGTGAGTGGGTAGATCCTTTAAAATTAAAATTAATATCCAATACTTTAAGTATTATTTTTATAAAATTTATTATCTGACAAAATAGAACCTTGTGACTAAGTGAATCTACCTGCTCAAAGAAACCTCTCCACCAAAGCCGCCAACAGAAAGGAAAGAAAGCTAGACATGGAACTCCACCTAATTTATCTCCTGTATACATCAGCATGTAATGACAGGAAGTGAGTAGACTCCTGGGAATTGTAGTTTTGCTGGGAATCATAGTTTTTAGGGTAACAGATTCCAATTTCACAATCCAGAATGATGAGGGATCTAAAAACCATGGAGAACATGGAAGTAACTGTACTTCAGGTAACTATAACCTGAAGAAAAGAGAATGGGAGGTGGCCAAACTCTCTCCAAGTATTTAAATGGCTTTCACCTGGAAGAGGGATTGGATTTATAATATGCATCCTCAAAGGGTAGAATCAGGATTAATAGGTAGAAAGTTCCAAAAGCAAAATTTTAGCTTAGAATAAAGATCTTAGTGGTCAAAGCTATTAAAAATAGAACAGGCTGCTTTGTAGGAAACATCCTATATATAGAGAAGTTTCAAACAAAATTTGAACTAAAGTAAATCAACCTAGATCACATAGCTATTTAGCCAGGCTTACAGTGATGGTCTCCTAATGCTCAGTTCACTTTTTTGACCATAGCACAAAGCCTACTTATCGATATGTCTCTTAGAAATGAGAGAAATCAATTAAGTCTTCCTGGTGGAGAACTATGATTCTCTATTGAATCACAGAGGAAGGTGCTCCTGACTAAAGAAGCCAGGATATCTGCATTCTAGCCTGGGCTTTGCTCCTTGAGAGCTAATTGTATGATCTTGGTTAAGTCACTTTACTCCTCTGAGCCTCAGTGACCCCTGATGTCCTATGATAACTATATGCAGCTCCTTCTCAAAGAACATAATGAAGGTTTCTTAGCTGCTATCTGGCTTCATATTGAACAAAGGAGTAAGAGTCAACCGCCAGAAAACACAAGCAAACTCTAATAGGAACCTGAAAATTAATCAGTCTTCTCCACATGAGAACTCCTTTATGCTACTAAGTTTCTTAAAAGAATTAAGGAAGAAAAGAAAGGAAAAACCCCTTCTGTACTCTAACAATGTCAGAGAAATGGAGTAAAAGGTGGCAGCAATGTGTTAGATAGGACTATTGATCCTTGAGGTTATAATTAACCTGCCAGGAGTTTTGTTTCCCAAGGAAGGTGAGAAATACCCTGAAGGCTTTGGTTGGTTTTGGCAGATAGACCCATGACAGTTATGCAACTCTTATCTGAAGCAATGAAAAAATAAATCAATAGAATTTAAAGTGTAGTCTTGGAACACAAGAAGTTGGCTAGCAGTTATGGCATCACAAACTGAACACATGGCCATTTTCCAGACTCTTCAGCTGGAAAAGACCCTTCGATATCTTCTGGACCAATTTGTTACCTGATGTATAAATCTCTTGCATTGATCCTTAGAGATGGTTATTCAACCTCTCTCAAAGACAAGGAATTGATTCACTCGTATAATCCATTTCACTTTGAGACATTTCCTATCATTAGAAAAGGATTTCCCCCCCCTCAATAACTGAAATGAAACCTGTTGACTTAAAGTTTTACATAATCATAATCCCCCTCAACAATGTTCATTGAAAAGTTTTTATATAAAAATTTCAAGGCAATATAAATTCCCACTTGAGACTTGTTTATCTAGTGCAATATCAAAATGGAATTACAACCTCAACTACCATGGGGTGGGGCGAGGCAAGGAAGGAAGGGGAGTTTGAATCCTTTCTGCATCCTGTAGCATTCTTCACATTTATTTTCTTTGTCTTTCCATTATAGAATCACAGAATTTGAGAGGTGGAACAAAAGGCCCTCACAGTGGCTTTCTTGTCTTACCATACTTGAAAAAGAATTCCTTCTCTAATAGGACTTGACAACTGGTCATTCTGTCTTTCACTGAAGCCCAGGAAAATGACAGCTTTTAAGGAGCAGCCCATTTCCACTGTGGCAGAGCTCTCATTGTTTTCTAAGTTTTCCTACCATGAAGTCTAAATTTCCCTCCTATAACAACTTCCACCCATGGAACCTAGTTTGGCTCCCCAGGGCCAAGCAGAATAAATATAATCCAACTTACACATGACATCCCTCCAATTAAAGATAACTATCATTCCCCTCAAGTCTCAATTTCTTCTCCAGGATAAATTTCCTTAGTTGTTTAAATTGATCCTTATAGTGCATGCTGCTCTCTCATTGATTGCCAACTTATCTCTGACCTGCTTAAAAGAGTGCCAAGAACTAAAACAAAATTCCCCACATTTGCTTTCACTGGAGCAAAGGACACTGAGCCTATCACCTCCTTATTCCTTGAATCTATGTTTCTTTTAATGCTGGCTGAAATTACTTTATTGGTTACCACAATACACTTTTGTCTTCAACTGAGCTTAACATCAACTAAAATCCCCAAATCTTTTTAAAGCAAACCACTATTTAGTCATGCTATCCCTATCAGGATCTTGTGGAGTTGATTTTTTTTTATTAAAGTATATGTTATATTTATCTTTATTAAATTTCTTTGTTTAATTTTTCTTTCTTTCTTTTTTAACACATTGGTATAATTTTTAATAATAGATTTCTGACATTTTGAGATCCATGTTCTATCCATCACTCCCACCCCTATTCCCTTATCAAGATGACAGGTAATTTAATATAGGTAATACATGTTTTATCATAAGATACATATTTCCACGTTCATCAAACTGAAAATGAGACAATATAGCTTACACCATAGAAAAATTATTGGCAATAAAGTGAAGAATGGTATGCTTCAGTCTGCATTCAGACTCTATCAGTTTCTTCTATAGAAGTGGTTGTTTTTTTTCCTCATGAGTCCCATAGAATTGTCCTTGATAATAACATTGCTGATAAAAGTTCATTCATTCATAGTTGATCATCATATGTTATTGCTGTTACTGTGTTCTGTGCTGTTACAAAGTTTTCCTGCTTCTGTTAACTTTGCATCACTTCATATAAGCATTTCCAGGTTTTTTGTGATCATTTTTATCAGTTCTTTTTTTAAACAAATTTACCAATGCACCAATGCTCTATTTTATTTCATTTTATTTTCATAAAATCAACTTATTACTTCAAGGGTTCTCTTACTTTCGGTTTTATTAATTTCCCCTTTAATTTTTAGGATTTCCAAGTTGGTCTCTAAATGAGGATTTTTAATTGGTTCTTTTTCTAGATTTTTTTAGTTGCACACCCAATTTCATTCAGCTGCATTTTCTCTATTTTACTGATGTAAGCTTTTAGAGATATAAATTTTCCCCCAAGTACTATTTTGCTTGTATCCCATAAAGTTTAATATGTTGTTCCTCATTGTCATTTCCATTAATAAAATTATTATTTCTATAATTTGTTCTTTGATTCACCCTTTTTTAGCATTAGATTCTTTAGCTTTAATTAATTTTTAGTATATATTTCCATGGAGCTTTATTCATTGAAATTTTATTGCATTATGATCTAAAAAGAATGCATTTATTTTTTCTGCATTTGGTTGTGAACTTTTATCCCCTAATACATGGTCAATTTTTGTGTAGGAGCTATATACTACTAAAAAAGAAGGTATATTCCTTTATAATCCCATTCAGTTCTCTCCAGAGATCTATTAGTTCTACCTTTTCTAAGATTTCATTCACTTCCTTTACTTTGTTCTTGTTTATTTTTTGTTTTGATTCATATATATCTGAAAGGGAGAAATTGAGATACCCAATTCCTAAGTTCTTATGGCACATAGTATTCCATTATAATAATATACTTTAACTTCTTCAGCCATTCCCCAATTGATGAGCTTCCTTTCCATTTCTAGTTCTTTGCCACCACAAAAAGAGATGCTATAATATTTTTGTAAAAGAAGGCACTTTGCCCCAATCTTTGAACTCGATGGGATACAGACCTCATAGTGGTATTTCTGGCTCAAAAGATATGCATTATTTTATGGTCCTTTGGTCATGGCTCCAGATTGCTCTCCAGAATGGTTTATCAGTTTAACAATATATTAGTGTCCAAATTTTTCCACATTCCTTCTAACATTTAACATTATTTTTCTTTTTTGTCATGTTAGCCAATCTGCTAGGTATGAGGAATTAACTCAGAGTTTTTTTACTTTGAATTTTTCTAATTAATAGTAATTTGGTCATTTTTTTTCATATGACCAAAGATAGTTTTAATTTCTTTGAGAATAGCTTGTTCATATCCTTTAGCCACTTGCTAATCAGGGAATGCATTATATTTTTGTAAATTTGATTCAGTACTCTATATATTTGAGAATTGAAGTCTTTGTCAGAGACACTTACTATAAAATTTCCCCCCAGTTTGTTGTTTCCCTTCTAATCCTGGTTGCAGTGTTGGTTTTTTTTTTTTTGTGCAAAAATTTTTAAATTCAATGAAGTCAAAAATATCTATTTTATATCTTGTAATGTTCCTTATTTCTTATTCAGATATAAATTCTTCCCTTATCCATAGATCTGACAGATAAACTAATCCATGCCCCCTAATTTGTTTATGGTATTACCTTTTACTTCTATGTCATGTATTCATTTTGACTTTGACATATGGTATGAAGTATTGATCTGGATCTAGTTTCTGCCATACCATTTCTTGCCATTTCCAGTTTTCACAGCAGTTTGATTATTTAGTGACTTCTTCCAAAAGCTTGAAAATCCTTTTGAATTTCATCTTGAGAAGCAATAAAACTTAGTGAATAAAGAACTAACTTTGGCACTAGGATGACTTGATTTGAGATTCTACCTCTAACTCAAATTAGATCTCTGATTCTAGAGAATTCTTTTAGCTTCTTAGTATTATAGGCAAATCTCTAAGACCAATAGGTTCAGATCTGCACTGTTAAAGGAAGTTTTATCACTAGGGAAGTTTTCTGCTAGAGTAAAATCATAAATCCAGTACTTATCCTCTTAAATTTCATCTTAATTAACTTAGCTCAATGTTCTAGCTCATGAAGATTTTTTGTAATCTTAATTCTGCCAGTGATCTCTCCCAATTTTGTGCCATAAAACTAATTATCCACTTATTCATATCATTGGTAAAAATGTTAAAATAATACAAAGACTAGTTCTCTTGAACCCTGTCTCCTGAGTGCCCATGCCATGTAGCAGTTTTTCATCACTGGGTCTAATAGCTAGTCTGAATCTTCCCTGTTGGGGGAAGAGCTGGTACCTATGTCTATAGGGGACAACGATGGCAAACAACAATTGCTGCTGAGTGAAGATGAGAAAGACCCTAAACAGGTTTTTCAAAGTGCAAAGGACAAAAGGTTTGAGGAGCTCATCCATCTTATCTAGACTATATATGGTATGCTTTGAAAATTCAGAATCTCAGTAAATATCAGAAGATCTGTAAATATTATTGGGATTATGCAGCCCAGCTCACTAACTATGAGCATAACCCTAGGCAATCTGTTAGTGAGGACACTAAAGAAAACAAGTTCTCAGAAAGTTTTTCCTTTCAATTGAGGATGAAGATGGACTCAGTGTCATAAATTTCCTGAAGAAATTGAGGGAAAGTTGCCAATTCCTCAAGGACATGGTGAAATCTGAGGAGTCATAAATGATGAAAACTGAGGTCCAAAATCCACTTCTTCAGACTCTGACTCAGGAGTATGACGAGAAATATGCCTTCTTGGCTTCCAAATTCCTTTTAAAAAAAGTAGAGAGCACCATAGACAAAAAGGCTATAGAGCAGTGAAATTACAAAGCCAAGAAAAAGCATGACCAAAAATCCCAGCTCATAGACAATGAGGAAGAGGATAAAGAAGGCCAGAGGTGGGAGAAGGTATGGATAGAAGGAATAGCACCATGGGTCATGGAAAGCCTAAAATATTTGCAAATGAAATAGATTACCCATGAAATTATAGTAAAGAAGCTGAATGAGACCCTTCAACCTTATGGCAAGAAAGAAATTAATCATGTAGCCTAAATTAAGTGGCTATACCTGATGGTTTAGATCACAGCAGAAAATAATCTAAGGAAAAGAATAATTGTTAAGATCAAATTCACTATCATTGCTCTCTCTACCACAACAGCCACATATTTGAAGCCAGAGTTCTGGCAAAAATGCTTAGACTACATCTATAAATTGATAGATATGTTGCTTGCAGACTCCCAAATCTTTGTTGGAGAGAATATGCTGGAAGATAGTAAGAATCTATCTAACTTTGAGCTCCTTTTCATGCTAATGGTTTTATCCTCATTGGTGAAAAGGATATTTATTTCAAGATCATTCAGAAAATAGATCCTCATTCCCCCAAATATGTGGAACATCTCAAGGATGAGGTCTGTGTCTGTGCCACCATTGAGTGTGTTCAGTGCTACTTGTAGAGAAAAGGAACAAGCAAGGAGATCTGCCATCTCTACTTTCATCATTGACTCCATACCTTCTACAAATTTGACTTCAAGGCTTACGAGAAACAGCTTACTCACTCTGAAGGGCTCTTCGAGACAGTAAGATCAGGCTAAAAATGAGGGGCGGGATTCAGGTATGCTGAAAGAAAAACTGCAAATACAATAGAAGAATTAGACAGACTGAATTGAGACATACACAATCTTCTGCCACAAGTACCACCAGGCCATACAGTCCCACTGGCACCAGGCTCAGAACCTCACATTCATGAGGACAACATTCAACATGCAGATGTCTTAAACTGTAGCATGCTACATTTAGCCTTTGTTCCTTTTCTAGGACCTAATAAAGAATGCATGCAATGCCTTCCTGGACATTCAATCCAGTGACCATACCAAAGGGCTGCTGGGGCAAGGTCTACTACTCAGAAACCTGCAGGAATGGGACCAGAAACAGGAGAAGGTGGAGCATCAATGCCAGATGCCCTACCACTTGTATATCAACCTGGAATTGCTTAAATTGTCTATTTGGTATCCAAGCTGTCATGCTCTTGGAGATCTTATATATGGTAGCTCCTGAAAGTGATGCCTAGATTTACATGATCAGCAAACACTTCCATCACTAACTGAGATTAGGAGGGTTATAGTCCTTGTTTGGTCCACCTAAATCAGTGAAGGAATGTGTAGTGTAGTAGTAGTTTCTTAAGCCATGAAGATGGGTAACTGAAAGATTTGCCCCAACTATATTATCAACGAGAAGACCAATGGGAAAGTCTGAGATTTGTTCCCTGAGGTCAACAAAGTCCATACCGTACTTACTTAGAAGGAGCTAGGAAAAGTCATTGCATACCTATCCTTTTACCTACAGCAGTGTTTGTGACTGTATTAGCATGGAAACAATGTCAGATATATGTTCCAGCTGGATCTGCCCATTGTTCACTCCATAATCAAAATTCATTCCAAAATCATCAATGAGGAGCTCATGGCGTCTCTAGATCAGCTAACACAGACAATGGTAATGCACAGTACTGAGCCCACAGCCCAACAGATTCTGGCTTTACAACTGGCAGAAAAATTGGTAGCTTGATGGAGAACAATGAGTGGTTCTGCAACCACTCATCGCAAGGTAGCTATGAAAGTCATTTTAGAGGCCAGAAAGATGGCTACCAAGAAAATGAAGGAAGGTGCATGCATTAAGTAGGCTACCAACAGAAGCAGTCACGACTTCCTATTGACTTTCTTAAAGCATGAAAACCCTGAAATGTAACATTAATCCAGACTAATTAAAAACAAAACAGACACAATGCCAAATGTAGATTCCTGGGGCATTCCATTAAGAACTTCTGCCCAAAATGACACCAGTTTATCAATAATTTTTCTGGCATTTTCCCATTCAACCAGCTGGGAACTATCTAATTATATGATTATTCAATCCATATGTTTCCATTTTTTCCATAAAAACATCATGATATACATTATAAACTATTTTGTTAAAATATAGGTAAATTATAGTCATTGTATCCCCTAGTGTACCACTTTGGAAGTTTGATTTTAAAATAGTCCTCTCTTCACATCTCCATCTTCATTTTGGGTATCATTTCCCTATTAGTAATATATTTTTTGTCTTTTCCAATCCAAAAAAATATACTTCCGGACAGAAGAACAAAAGAAAATTAAAGAAGTTTCACCTTTATGTCATTTCATTTATGCCAGGCAGTAGTTCTATCCTTTTTAAACTCTTTTTTGCAATAGGATTTGATAAAAATCCAAC
Organism: Monodelphis domestica; assembly: GCF_027887165.1. Classification (NCBI taxonomy): domain Eukaryota; kingdom Metazoa; phylum Chordata; class Mammalia; order Didelphimorphia; family Didelphidae; genus Monodelphis; species Monodelphis domestica. The sequence continues at coordinate 91,941,129 of NC_077227.1, forward strand.
CCAGAGATTTAAAAAAACCCAACTCAAACTATTTTTGTTGTTCTTAGAATGCTTTATGACATTCAGCTCATTCCCGATCATTATCAGTTCCTTTGTTTTTTAATCCTTACTTTCCACCTTATAATTAGTACAGGTAGAAGAGAGATAAGGGCTAGGCAATTGGGTTTACTTTTGAGTCACACTACTAAGAAGTGTCTGAGAACAGATTTTAACCCAGGACCTCCCCTCTTTAGGCCTGGCTCTCTATTCACCGAGTTACCTAGCTATCTATGACATCATTTTTGACATTATTCTTGAAGGATTATCACATGCAGTTGAATTCATTCAGTTTGCCTTCATTTCTCTTTTCTATATATCTCTCTTAAAAATTTAAATTGGTCCATGAGTTCCCTGAATACCATATCTATTAGCTCCTCTTTTTCTACTTAAGAATTATTTTTCCATATGTCTTCTAAATTTTACTCTTGAAACTTCCCATCCCCTCTTGGGATACTTTCCTCTTTGGATTTTAGTCAGTAGGATCTAACCTTTCTCTGAAATCTAAAACCTGTTGTCTCCAAATTTAAGGTTTTCCTCTCCTCTATCATAAAATGTAGTGTTCATTTTGGCCAGGGGTTCTCATCATTCCCACCAAGGAACAGGTTTGAATTGAATTGAATATTGAATTGAAATATTGAATTGAATCAGATCTAAAATAAAATTTCCCCTTTTTGTTCCTTTACTTTTTGAAAGAGGAAATTTCACTAAGGCAAGTCAAGAAATTATTAGCTGCTTTTCTCTTTTGGCAGGGAGGGAGTTCTAGCAGATGGCCAGATAATTGAAGTCTCCCATTATTGCTTTATCACACAAAGTTGTGTGCCAAACTTAGGATCTATTTCCCGAACTTCCTTTTTTCTATCTAGATGGTTTGAAGTACTCCATGATAATAACATTAGCACTGTTTCTCCATTGATCTTTATGAAAATACATTTCATTATACTTCCTGATTTTGGTGCCTAGATTTTATAAGATGAGTAAATCTTTTTAATAATCACCTCACTTCCCCCTCCTTTATTTAATAGGTTTTTATTGAATAAAATACCACTTACTGAACCATAGCCCTATCTTGGGATGCATTCAGAAGAACCTAATATGTGCAAGGCACTACATTAGGCATTGAGAATACAAAGACAATATAAGAAATAGGGTTCACCTGCCAGGAGCTTAAATTCTACTGGTGGAATACAATCCATACAGAACATATCCCAGAATGCCAAGTTCTAGATTTTCTCCATTATCATCAGCCCCACTTCCACTTATTCCTTAAAGAAGAGAGAGAGGGGAGAGAGAGAGAGAGAGAGAGAGAGAGAGAGAGAGAGAGAGAGAGAGAGAGAGAGAGAGAGAGAGAAGAGAGAGAGAGAGAGAGAGAGAGAGAGAGAGAGAGAGAGGAGGGAGGGGGGGAGAGAGGGGGAAAGAGAGGGGGGAGAGAGAGAGGGAGAGAGAGAGAGAGAGAGAGAGAGAGAGAGAGAGAGAGAGAGAGAGAGAGAGAGAGAGAGAGAGAGGAGAGAGAGAGAGAGAGAGTATTGGGAAGGGGGAGGGACAATAAAAATCTGAATTCTCAGAGAGCATGATCCTAGAATCTAGACTTAGGAAGAGTAGAGAGGTTTCTTTGGCAGTACTAGCTTTGGAGTTAATCAAAAGTAATACAATTTCAAGTGTTGAGAGATACCACCTATTTAGATAGAAGCACTTTAAATCCTCATACTTCTTGGAAAAATAAAGGCTAGCTCACATGACCCAAGTACTCAAAGATCAGTAAGGGCACTAAAGTCATGATGTGGGACACCAATAAACTGGGATCATGCTACTCCCACTCTCCATTGCACTCACTCATTCAGAAAATAAAGGGGAATAGAGTTTCTTGTTCAGAAGTCTCAAAGTACATTCACTTTCTCAAGAGAATCTAAACCATAGGGCAGCACTGGACTATGAGGGCTTCTGTTGGGGAGTGGAATTATATCAGAATGTCCTCAGATTGCCTGATGATCATCCTGAAATTCAGTTTTTAAACTCTCTTACCTTCTCTCTTGGAGTCAATACTGCGTATTGGTTCCAAGGCAGAAGAGAGTTAAGGGCTAGGCAATGGGGGTCAAGTGACTTGCCCAGGGTCACACAGCTGAGAAGTGTCTGAGGCCAAATTTGAACCCAGGACCTCCCATGTCTGGGCCTGACTCTCAATCCACTGAGCTACCCAGCTGCCCCCTCCTGAAATTCACTTCCCTTCTAAGTGGGATTTATGAACAATGATGAAAACTTTGCTTTGTATACCTTTGTCCCATGTATTTCATTAAGTTCTCTGCATGCTGTACATTTTCTGTAGAGTGCAATAAAGACTTCCACAGAATCACAGAACCACAGAATTGAGAGCTGGGAGGAATCTCAACAGCTATCTAGTCTAACCCATACAAGAAAGAAATATCCACCAAAACACACATGTCACATGGTCACCCATTCTCTCCATTTGTTGCCTGGATTGCTTTTAAAGGTTTTGGTGACCCTGATACCCATATGTATGAAAAGTTAAGTCATGAGAATATTTGGAAATTTTCCAGATTAAACTCCAGGTAGATCATACAATTATATATCTGGTACTGAAAGGGACCTTAGACATCATCTAGTCTAATCTGCTTATTTTACCAATGAGAAAATTGGAGCCAAAGAAGGTAAATAATTTACTCAAAGTTGTATAGGTACTAAACATCAAAGGCAGAATTCAATCTTGAGACAATCTAGAGACAATTTGTGTTTTATATCCCCAGAAAGAAACTGTCCTTTAGAGTCATCCACCTAATCCCTCCTATGAAAACCCAGAGTCTTTATAAACCCAGGATCATAGGGTACATGAATAAAAGCATCCTAGATCCAATGCAAGGACCAAATTCCTAATATTGGCTATAGAATAGATTGTATTTCACCCTATGAAAAATTCAAAGCAAAATAAGCAAGTTATAATAACCCACAAACAATGGAAGATATGTACAATCCTCCCCACACATCAAAAATTAGTCTTCCTTTCCAGTAAGGACTTATCCAGTCTTCCAAGTCTTCTAATGTTTGGAATATCTCCAGAAGGGAAACGAACCTGAAGTTGCTACAGAGTAAATCATATATGTTCTCAGTGATGCCCATGGGTTAAAATTTGCCTCTTTTTAAACTCTCCTCTTATTCTTATTCTTATTTAGTGAATTTGTGTATATATACCTGAAGTCATAGACTTTCATTACTGCCTCCTTTCTTGGGTTTCAAACCCATTGAACTATTTTTGGATTTTAAAGGCTATTCTCCCTACATGGCAGTACTCTATTTTTTATGATAGCAGGTCTAGTTTGGTATATGTAGGTAGTTTTCTATCTTCCCCATTCTTCTTCAATTAAAACCCCTTTCCTTATATTTTCAAAATTGAAAACAAATTTATCCTTATGATAACTTGTTAGAGAAACTTCCTCTTTATGCTCAATCCTGCCATTTTTATATATAAACTTGTGGTCCCCAAAGTCAAAATCCACGCTCATACAGAAGTCTCAAGCTTTTATTTACTCTCAGAATAGCTTTTTTCCCAAATGTCTTGCCTCGCAAGGTTAGTAGAGGTGAAAACAATATTTGTGACCCCAAGTTCTTTCTAGAAATATCAGCAATATTTCTCTCATTGGTGAAATACTGCCCTTGGAAACTATGCAGATATGTGTATGTTTTTATGTGTATGAATATAGTATAAATGAATATATATATACATATATTTGATGCTGTTCTTTCACCTCCTCAAATGTTTAAAGATAACAGTCATGTATACTCCCCTCTTGCTCTCCCTTCTTACCACACCCACAACCTAGTCTTCCCTTCTCCATCTAAATGTATTGAGTTCTTTAAACATTCTTTACATGTTCTGGTTTTTAAACTCTTCAGTACTCTGGTCCCCTAATCTGAATAATCTCCAGTTTGTCTGTCCCTCTTAAGATATAGCTCCCAGAAATGAAAACATCAATTCAAAGATGGCCAGACCAGTACAAATTACACTATGACTCTTTTTTTCCTTTTTAAATAACCTTTCATTCAACTTATGTTACAATGTCAGGTATTATAGGTTCATAATAAATATTTCCTGAATTGAACTGGCTTCAGTGGAGAGTTTGTCGTACATTAAAATTGTTGAGTCATTTACCTGAATGTGTGTTGCTGCAGAGAGGAAAAATATGATTACTTCACTCTATATTTCAGGAACAAATTTTTTAATTTAACATTAATTGGGGGGAGAGCCAATATAGTGGAGTAGTAAGAAGCAACACTGTGAGACCTTTCCCCTCTACTTCCACTTGTGCCAAACAGGTTCAGAAAATAGATCAAATCCTTATGGGGAAATCCAAGAAAAAGTCATTGTGAGTCATTTTTCTAGTCTGTAGACACTGACGATGGGTCTGGCTAAGAGGTTACATGAAATATTCCAGCACAGGGAGAGGTTGTAAGGAAAGATTGTGCATCAGGGCAAGTGGAGGAGATCTATATGGGGCACCTTCATGGACACAAGTGTCAACTGGCAGCTTTGTCACCCATTACTCAGAGTCATAGATAAAGAACAAAATGAGGGGGAATATGTCCCCAAACCCCCACCCAGGCATAGGATGATGCACCAAGAGGGGAGCAGATTTAAAAACATGTAGTAACAGTGTTGCTCAGATCCCAGCAGTAGAGAAGGGTGTCAGATCCAGCTTCTAGCCAAATCTAAAGTCTACAGAGGAATAACTAGGACAGGAATTCTAGACCAAAAGGGAGCCTGTAGTTCTGAACCAGCAAGGCTTGCAGCAGGTGATAATGGCTAAGTCCAATAAAAGTCTACTCTTACTCAAATTCAACCTTGAGTCAAGAGCTTATAGATATTAGATCTGTGGACAGAAATAAGGCTTTGCTTAGTTTAGACTACTATAGGACTCCTAAAAGCTTAAAAATCCCCAGCCTGAACTTTCCCTGAAATCCTGAAACAACACCACAGTCATTACCTAAAAAAGCAGCCAAAAAAAGTAGCCTACCTGTTCCTGGAAGAAGTCAGAATGTAGGCTGGAAGAATAAGAAAACAACAATAAAAATAGAATCCCACCATGAAAAGCCTTTAAATTGATAGGATCACCAAAGGCACAAATTCAGACGAGTATGAATTTAAAATATCTAGCAGCAAAGTCTCAAAGGAAAACTCAGACCAGGCAAAAAATTTTTCTAGACTCTCTGGAAAGATGAAGTAAGGGGGCAGTTGGGTAGCTCAGGAGATTGAGAGCCAGGCCTAGAGATGGGAGGTCCTACCTTCAAATCTGGCCTCAGACACTTCCCAGCTGTGTGACCCTGGGCAAGTCACTTGACCCCCATTGCCTAACCCTTACCACTCTTCTGCCTTGGAGCCAATACACAGTATTGACTCCAAGACGGAAGGTCAGGGTTTAAGAAAAATAAAAGAAAGATGAAGCAAGATCTTAAAAAAAAGTTAAAAAATTTTCTTTTGCTTTTTTTTTTGTCAATGCAATGAGAGTTCTAGAGAAAAAACAAATGGAAAAGAAATGAGAGCTATGGAAGGAAGAATTGGAAGAGTAAAATAATAATGTGGCACAAAAGGAATAAAACTTTGTCCACCAACAAACTTAAAATTAGAATAAACCAAAAGGAAACCAAAGGCTTCATGAGAAAACAAAGAATACAAAAAACAAAGTCAAAAGACTAATAGTAATTATAATAGAACAATATATAATATGTATCAAAACAAAAACAACTAGCCTGGAAAACAATTAAAGGGATAAAATGATGACTGAATGCCATAACTGAAACAAAAGCCTAGATATTATATTTCAGGAAATCTAAAAATTGCATCGATCTCTTAGAAGCAGAGAGGAAACTAGAAAAAGAAAGAATTCACTGGTCACCTTCTGAAACTATCAAATGTAAATTCCCATGAATATTTAGTCATAATTCAGAACTTGTGGGTTAAAGAAAAGCAACCAGAAAAAAAAGTTTTCAAGTACTGAAAGACCACAGTCAGAAATCCACATGATTTACCAGTCACTCTGATAAAGGGGTGGAAAGATTGAAATATGTTATTCCAAAAATCATAGAATATGGGCTTACAGACAAATTTTCCCAGAAAACTGAATATAATCCTGTAGAGGGAAAATAGATCTTTAATGGAATAAAGGACTTTCAAACATTTCTGAGGAAAAATCCAAAGTTGTATATAAATACTGATGTTTGAACACAAAAGTTAAGAGAAGCATGAAAAGGTAAACACAAATAAAAAATGATAAAGAACTAAATAAGAATAAACTGTCTACATGCTAACATGGGTAGGAGATACATGTGTTCCCAGTGAGTCCTATCATCATTAGGGGCCAGAGAGGGAATCTAATTAAATGGAAGACCCGGGAGTGGTTCTGTTATGTTTTAATGATCTTAAGAAACAAAATGAAAGAAGATTGTACTGGGGGGGGAGGGGCGCAGGAATGAGATGGGGGTGGGAAGGAAAAGGAAATTGAAGGAAAATTATTTCATATAGGATGCAAAAGTAGGTATCTATATAAAGAAAATGGGATGGGGGGAGTGTCTGACATTTGAGTATTCTTTCATCTGAATTCGTCAAAGGAGGGAAGAATATATGCCTAAACAGGTAGGTCCAAAAATACATCTCACTCAAGAGGAAAACAGGAAAAAGAGAAATAAAAACTGGTATGGAGAGTCAATTAATAGAGGGATTATTCCTAAGGAGGGGAAAACATCTAAGGATATACAAAAAAATGTATTGCTCTTTTTAAGGTGGCAAAAAATGGCAATCTGAGGGAGTGCCCATGAATGTGTGAAATTAGTGACATGTTATGTGAAATATAAATGTGATGGAATACTGTTGTACTATAAGAAAGTATGAAGAAAATTGTTTCTGAGAACCAGGAAAATGTATATGTACTGATGTGTAGTGAAGTGAATACAAACAGAAGAATGATTTATACAATGACAACGATATTATAAATATTGTATTGATATATAAAAATAATATACATATCAACTATGTATATACATTTATGGTCCTATAAAATAGCATTAAACTAGATGGCCCAAGTTGATCTGCCTCCTTGGACCCCACAGTAACTGTTATTTTCCCCAAAACCAATAGAATCAATATATTAAATCATAATCAGTTCTGTTGTGTCAATAATGGATCACAATAAATGAGTCCCTTTTTCTAGCTCCTCTACAAACATGATCTAGGCCAGATTAAAAAAAAAAACAACAGAAATTTCTTGAGTTCAGTGGTCCAAAAATCTAAATATAGTTAAATATTCTACATGGTCTATATTCCCTGTTTTCATTTTTAGTTAGGACATAGTTCAATTACTTTCTTCAATTCATTGTACACTGTATCATAAAAACAGAAAGAATAAAGAACTCTGATCAGTGTAATCACCAACCATGATTCCAGAGAACTAATGAGGACATGCTACTTACCTTCTGATAGAGAAGTAAAGTAGTCAAGGATAGAATGAGACTTTTTTTTTATGGCCAGTATGGATATTTATTTTACTTGATTGTATATGTTTGTAATAAGAGGTTGTTTTTTTTCTCTTTCATTCTCAATTGGGTGGCAGCACAGAAGGGGACATGGGGAAGGAGGAAGAGAAGGCAAATGTTTTGTATTAAAACAAATAAAATATAATTTAAAAATTAACATTAATCTACTAATCAAGCTTTTATAACTTTGAGAGAGAAATGTCCAAATTAGCATAGCTCACTCATGCTTTCAGACATCACTCTATCCTACCGTGACTTGAGGTAACATAAAAATCCCAAACAGGAAAAATGTCATAATATGTGTAAAGCACAGTTTGGGGTTGACTTTTCAGAACCAGTCACTACTCAGTTTCTTTCTTGATTTCTTTCCCTTCAAGGATTGAAAGCAAAGGCTTCCTGCCAGAAATCAATATCCTGGTCCTTTCTTAATAACAATAGAAAACACTTCCCTTGGGTGGGTCACAGGCCAATTGCTACAGGGAACAGGGAAAACAAGAATCTAAACAAGAAAAGATAATTTTGGCTGCCATTTAAGAGAAAAGCCTTTTGTTCTTGACCTAACCCACATACTAGAACAAGTTTGGAAAGGTTTTCAGACAAGATAAACATATATTTCTTTAATATGCTTCCACTGTGTTAATCAAGTTCTTCCCCATTTTGTACTCATGCAATTAATTTATTTTGTATGTAAATGTAAAACTTTATATTTTCCTATATTGGATTTCATTTGTTAATTTTGGTCCATCTATCCAACCCATAAAGATTTTTGAATCCTGTCTATATTAGCCAACCGTAATTACTGCCAGCACCCCTTCCATGCCCCACCTATACCACCTAAACAGGAAATAAGCATACTTTTCATGTCTTTATCCAGGACATTATTGAACCAGGAATGTGACATGCACTAGAGATCTCTATAGTTGTTGACAATATAATCCATAGTCAACCTTCTTTCTGTACAATTATTGAACATGCTAGAAATCCCTTTCACTATATTATCATCTAACTATCATGTCATATCATAAGAGATATTGTCAAATATCTGACTAATATCTAGATAAACCATCTATAACTTACCAGCCTCATCTATCAAAAAATGGAAAAGAAGTTAGCCCATTTATTCAACAAATATTTAGCAAATGTCTTTTCTGTGTGCTTCATTCAAGCTCAGTGCCATAGCAGATAGAAAATTCATCTTGGAGTCAGAAAAGCTAGGCTTAAATCTTACTGGCCTGTGATCTTGGGCAAGTCACTGAAAGTCTCAGTGCTCTAGACAGTCAACAAAATTATTTCCCTTGTCCATCAATTGATGAATGACTGAACAAAATGTGGTACATGTTGGTAATGGAATACTATTGTGCTGTAAGAAAGGATAAGCAAGATGATTTCCGAAAAAGCTAGAAAGATCTGCATGAACTGATGTAGAGCCAAATAAGCAGAACTGGGCAAACATTGTACACAATAACAGCAATAGTGGATGATAATTATCTGTGAAAACTTAACTACTCTCAGCAATGAGACAATTCTGAAAGACTCGTGATGGGGGGATGCTATCTACTTCCAGAGAAAGAACTGTTAGAGTCATCTTTCACATCAGTGTATTTTTGGTTCTATTTTGGAGTTTCGGATATGTATGATTTTGCTCTTTCAACAATGACCCATATGAAAGTGTGTTTTGCATGACAGTAAAAAAAGGGGAAAAAAAGTCCTATCACCTTAGCTGTTTGTGGCCTATAAAATTCCCCAAACCAGATTAAAATGTAATCAGGAAATGTTTACCAAAATGAAAGTATAAAATGTAGATAATATTAATTTGTGAATTTTTTGGTTTCTATTTAAGTCTGATACCATAGGGCACTTTCTAAATTTCTAAGCAGCAGCAGAGAAGGTTCCCATCTATATGGAAAGTGAGCGTTTGCACATCTAAAAGGTCCCTATGCCAGTCAAGTCATAGATCTGTTTCCTTTACCTATCACTGTATGAAACTCTTGTTGGAGATAGACATTTAAGAAAAGAATAAGAATCATCCCAAGGCCACTTAAGGTTGAAATTGGAACAAACAATTTCGAAGGAATTGAGGAATTTATTTTTTTATTTTAATTTAAAAAAACTGACAGAGAAGAGGATGCCAACTACGTAGGAAAAGCCACAAGTTATATTACTACCATGCACCCTTCCATATAAATAACTGCCAATCCCTATGGCTGTCTTTCCATTTCTACAAAATATTTGAGACTAACTTAGATCTATGTTGAGGGGTTCACTTGACGAACCACTAGAAGAACCAAATGCAGGCTTTCACACTTCTGCATTAGCCAATATCTTGACAGTCACAAAATTGACAAAAAAGGTACAGAAACTATGAGTCTCTTGTGGGATACTAAATTTGAACCCCTGGCGTCTGGGAAGGATACCTTTTACAAGAAAGCAAGACTCCAAAATTTTGCTTAAAAATAAAGGAGAAATTAATTAATTTAGAAAATAATGTTGAGAGTGGCCAGGAGGATAGCAAGGTCGAACAGCAAGATGGGGAGCTGTTACTTGGGAGGACAGCATGAATGGAAAGGCTGTCCCCCAGATGACATTAATTCTGGGGATTTTATACTCTTTACAACAGTGTAGACCTGATGCTGTGTCATGGTGACTCTAGAGTGGTAAACACTCAGGCATTCAGTGAGGGGTTTGGTCATCTGACCAGGTCTGACTGGAGTCATAGGGGATGACCCTCATAGTTTAGGGGACAGATGAATGTCTGAGATACAGCCTGATGGTATCGAGGTGTAGCCTGGAGATGCATCTCTCTATCCATCTTAAATCTAAAGGACGGTCCAAGGAGTATAATCCCCTCAGGGTCTTATAGGAGTTATCAGATGTTTTGGGGAAGAAGTCACAAGGATGTAAGGGAGCAAAGGAATTTCCCTGATAATAGTTTGCCTGAGTCTGGGGGTACAAGGCCCATGCCATTTCTCTGTCCTTATTGTCTGCTGACACTGAGAGGATTTGAGGAGGCAGCTAGGTATGGAAGGTACTGGGTTCAAATATGGCCTCAGACACTTCCCTGGGCAAGTTACTCAACCCCCATTGCCTAGCCCTTAGTGCTCTTCTGCCTTGGAACCAATATACAATATTGATTCTAAGGGAAGGTTATAAAATGAAGGGGGGGAGATAAAGAGAGTGAGAAAGTGAGGGGAAATGGAGGGAGGGAGAGAGGGAGAAAGGGGGAGAGAGAGAAGGAGGAGGAGGGAGGGAGGGGAACAGAGAGAGGAGGAGGGAGGAAAGGAGAGGGAAGGAGAGAGGGAGGAGGGAGGGAGGGAGAGGGGGAAAGAGAGAGAGGGAGGGAGGGAAGAAGGGAGGAAATGGAGGAAGGGAGGGAAGAAGGAGGAAATGAGGGAGGGAGGGGAAGAGAGGAGGGAGGGAGGGAGAGGAGGAGGAGGGAAGGAGGGAGAAAGTAAGAAGGAAGGGGGGAGAGAGAGAGAGAGAGAGAGAGAGAGAGAGAGAGAGAGAGAGAGAGAGAGAGAGAAGGAGGGAGAGGGAAGGAGAGAGAGACAGAGAGACAGAAAGAGAGAGAGAGAGATTGAATTAGTAGAAAATAATATCAAACCATGGGAAAATGCCATCACCCAAAAGTATTCAACTTCATGGTTTCACTTGTGAGAAACTACAGATTCTTTCTCTCTCTCTTTTTCCCCCCAGTAGATTTTATGCTGATCATGAGCTCTGGAACCCATGCAGCTTCTTAAATGAGATCCACTATAATTGGAAAAAGTTCAGCTTAACTATCCACACTACAAAAAATACTGGGAAAAACAAATGCATGTCTGGAAACAAACTCCACTAAATTTTTATGCTCCTGATTGGAATGCTTACTGAACATGCTCTGTGGAGAGGATGCAAAAGGTTTCTACATATATATGGGTCCCAAAAAAGTAGGCATTTTGTCCAGAGTCATAGAGAGCTGATGGTAAAACTAAGGTCTCTCAATTCCCTTTTCAATCCTTTTTCCACTGCACTATTATCTAGACTATAACCTGAAGTTGAATGGACAATCCACAGATTGTCTTGGTCTTGGACACTGTGCCAGACTCTGAATAGAACAGGGGGTCAGTAAGTCTGATTGGATTGCCATTGGGATGTTGCACAATGTGTTTTTTTTTAACCCTTACTTCCCCTCCTAGAATCAATCCTGGGTATTGGTTCCAAAGCAGAAGAGTGGTAAGGGCTAGGCAATTGTTGGGGAGGGGAGTAGGGGAGGGTTAAGGGACATCCCCAGGGTTCCACCACTAGGAAGTGTCTGAGGTCAAATTTGAATCCAGGATCTTCTATCTCGTAGCCTGACTTTCTAACCATTGAGTCACCTAGCTGCCCCCTGCACAGTGGTTTTAAAGACCTTTAATTTTCTTATTAAACAACAACAAAAAAAAAACAATCTTTTTTATATCAATAATCTTCCAGTGGGCTATATAGCTATGATTCTTGGAATGCCATTGTCTCAAGATAATTAAAATTGTAGGTCACCTATTTCTACAAAGTACAAATTACTAGGGCCAACTAGGTGGTTCAGTGGATAGAGTACCAACAGAAAGAAGGGATGTCCTGGGTTTGAATCTGTTCTCAGACACTTCCTAGCTGTGGGTCCCTGGACAAGTCACTGAACGCCTAGTCCTTATCACTCTTCTGCTTTGGAAATAATACTTGGGACTGATTCTAAGATAGAAAGTAAGTGTTTTAAGATTTTTTTTAATCACTAAGCATTTTAAAGCATCTACTCTATGCAAAGGACTAAGCTAGGAACTGTTTATAGCAAAAAAGAATGGAAAGGGGAAGAAGAGAATAAGGAAGAAAGGGAAAACTAAAGAATCCTTGAGTATGTTTTGCCATGAAGGAAAAAGAATAGACCAATTATCAAAGATGAACTATAGCAAATTAAATACACAAAAACTTGGGGAATGGGAGGAATAAAAAATAAGAACCGAGAGGAACAGAAAGGTCTCCTTTAAGAGATGACACTAGACCCCAGACGTGAAGGGAGTTAAGAATTCCAAGAGGCCAGAAAAGGAAGGACCACATTCAGGGCACGGGGGGACAGGGTGCCTATGCAAAAGCCACACCAGTTCATGGTCATGAGTGTGATTCTATGCCTGGTCCCATGTGGCTAATCCTCCCATTTCATCCCATGCCCCGTCAGCTGGAAAGGTCCACCACTGTTGCTTTCCAAGGCTTCCAAAGAAAAGGCTGAGTACACAGTGAATCAACTGTCTATTTATTCAACAAATATTTACCAGTCGGCTACCCTATATGCAATGCACAACAACAATTTTAGAGCTGGTTTCACAAAAGCACAGAATCTTAGAGATGGGCTGGAGAGATCCATGGTTGGGGAGTGGGGTGGGGAGCGAGCTCCAACATATTTACCACAAAACATTGTACCAGAGTATTAGGGTATATAGGACAGCACCAGAAAAATATGTGGAGAATCAGATATTGAGCAAGGGTAAGCAACGAGTCATACAATTTCTCCATTCTATCCAGGATTTGTTGAAAGATCTCAAAGAAAGTTTCAAAAAATTGGATGGACACAATCCATCCCTCTTAAAGGATTTATGAAAATATATAGACAAAGGTTACACCGGTACAAAAGATTTGGTAGGGGGAGCAGCTGGGTGGCTCATGGGATTGAAAGCCAGTCCTAAGGGAAGGTTTAAAAATGAGAGAAAAGAGAGACAGACAGAGATGAAGAGAGAGAGACAGAGACAGAGAGACAGAGACAGAGAGACAGAGAGATAGAGAAACAGAGACAGAGAAACAGACAGAGAGAGAGAAAGAGAAAGAGAAGAGAAAGAGACAGAGACAGAGACAAAGACAGAGAGACAGACAGAGAAAGAGAGAGAGAGAGAGAGAGAGAGAGAGAGAGAGAGAGAGAGAGAGAGAGAGAGAGAGAGAGAGAGAGAGAGAGAAAGCAAAGTTGTTGCTTTAGGTTATTCCTTAATTCTCCATAGTAATAACATGTTCTTGTTGTAGCAGCCAAGGTAAAATTATTTTGATGGCTGTACTGAAGAGCCATTTATTTATTCATCTTGGTTAATTTATACAAACTGAAACATTAGGACTCAGAATGTTAGAAGGAGGATCTAGAGATCTTTATCCAAATTCTACACAACAGGAATCAAGCTCACAACAAGCTGGCGCGGCTAGAATGCTTCATGAACATACTCCAAGGGGCTAGAGGGATATGAGATCCAGAAAAGGGAAAAGATTTGTCCATGGCCCCAGAGAGTGAGTGGCGAATCCTAGATCTTCCTTTTCTGTGCTCTCCCCACTGCACTATCTCTCTGACATGTAGCTAATGTATTCTTGCCATCATTTGGAAACTGGGACAGAGACAGCTAAAAGGAACACATAGCTGGTTGGTGACAGAATCAAATTAGAACCCAGATCATCTGCATTGCTGGAGAATGTTTTTTGTACTGTGTCATGTCTATTTGCCCAGATACTTTTTATTGCCAATAGAAAAGGAAATTGAAAAAATCAAGGGCAGAGTGACAAAGAAGAGACCTTGATACAAGGTTACATTTTTGAGAAAAAAAATTTCCTTATATGAATCCCCTACAGATTCTCTCTTTTTTTTTTCAGAGGATTTAAGCTGATGGTGAGCTCTGGAACCTGTGGAGTTTCTTAAATGAGATCTACAATAATTGAAAAAAGTTCAGATTAACTATCTACACTACTGTCTTGGCTTTTTGGTAGTGGCCTGATTAAATCTGAAAACTTCCATAAATGATGCTTTTTGATCAACAGCAACAAAATCAAATTGAACACTCACTGATTAAGCAACTCTCCCTGCCTTAAGAGAGTTTATATTCCAAAGAGTGGAAAGTATATGCAATATGAGCACAAGTAATTACAAAATATGTAAAAAATAAAAACTGAGGGAGTCTGAATGCAGATAGAAGCATGCCATTTTTCTCTTTATTTCCTTCATGAGTTGTTTTCTTATATAAATGATATATGTCTTCTTTCACAACAGGACAAATATGGGACTATATATTCCATGATAGTTTGTGATAACCTATATAATATTATCTTCTGTCTCAGGGAGGGAAGAGGAGAGCAAGGAAGGGAGAGAATATGAACCCCAAAATGTTAGAAAACAATTATTAAAAAGTGTATCTATATGCAATCTAAAAAATTAACATATAATTTTTTTTTATTTTCAAAAGGCAGAAAGTACAAATAAGTGAAAGAATGAAGAAGTCTCCTGTAGAATGTGATGTCCAAGTTGTTCTTTGAAGGAAGCTAGGAATTCTATAAGACATAGGCAAGGAGAAATAAGACCTCTTGTTTGAAGGCTAGATGAAATGTAGTATTTGGGGCACAGCTGTTGGACCAATTTGAATGGGAAGAGGAAGATATGAACACTGGATGGTGGAGGGCTTCTTTCTTCTTTCTGTCATCCTCCACCTCCTCCTCCTTCCTTTTTCTCCTCCTCTACTCTTCACTCTCTCCTTCTTCTTCCTCTTCCTATCCCAGTCCCTTTCCCTCTCTCTTTCTTACAATGAGAAGCTACTGAAGATTTTTCTAGTTGTTTCTACTCCTGGCCCTACAGTTTATTATTTATAATTTGTTTCCTCTTTCTAGAGTTTAGTTACCTCATCTTCAACACCAACAAAAATAATACTCATTTCTATAACATTTCAGAGTTTGCAAAGAGCCTTCCTCAGAAAAACCTCTCCAAATAGATTGTGAAAATACTATGT